>NC_090879.1:10274720-10289720 GCF_036669935.1 Montipora foliosa
AAAATGGGAAAGAGTTGAGTGGCTCTCCAACTGTACCTTATTGAAAATACTTACGGCAAATAGGGCATCGGCCTCTGAAGGGTGTCACAAGCTTCACTCGTTGTCTACCGGGACTCACGTTTAGAGCCTCTGAATCGCTCGTACTTTCCTCACTGATGGCATCCTCATTCTCCTCACCAGGTACACCCTCAGTTATATTTTCCTTCGCGTTAGTATTTTCATTTAACAGTGCTAATCTGTCAGCCTCATTTTCAGCTACAACTGCATCTTGTTCTACTTCATCTTTGAAGGGTTTCATATCTGGTTTCCTGTCCTCCGTGTCCAATGATTCGTTTTGAGGCTGTTTTCTGGAGTGTAAAACGTGTCTTGTGGTATTGAGATCATCTTGATCGGCCTCGGGAGTGGCCTCATTTTCCTCCACAACTGCATCCTGTTCTTCTTCTTCTTCTTTGAACGTTTTCATATCTGGTTTCCTGTCCTCCATGACAAATGATGCGTTTTGTGGGTTGTTTCTTATGGTGTTAAGATTATCTTGATCGGCCTCGGGAGTGGCCTCATTTTCCGCCACAACTGCATCCTGTTCTTCTTCTTCTTTGAACGTTTTCAAATCTGGTTTCCTGTCCACTATGTCAAGTGATTCGTTTTGGGGGTTGTTTCTCGAGTGAAAAGCGTGTCTTGTTTTATTAATATCATCATCGGCCTCGGAAGCGGTAGTTGATTGTTGTGTTGGCGCCATTGTAGGCATAGCTGACTCTTGTGTTGTTCTGTGGGCGATGCTCTCCTTTGAAATCCCACCTACTGTTTTGTCAGCTTTTAGGGCACCCGTTTCGTTGTGAGAGAACCTGTGACGGAATTGAATTACAGGTCAAGGCAACGAAAGCACGAGAGGATAAAAACGATTTTGCACGCCCTTAAGGACGGTGCCTACTACTTCAAAGGTATTTTTGCCCCGGTTTATGATTATGCAGGAAAAGTAGATCTTAACAAGTGTTATTGAAATCCAGAAAGAAAAAAGGGGGTAACCAGGCATTTTTCAAAGATAATTAATGAATAATATTTGTAAAAAGCTTTAAAATACATAGCAATGTATGGCGTTCTTTCTCAAATTGAAGATTAATTATCTCTCAAAAATGCATGGCTATCCCCAATTTTCTTTTTGGATTCCAAGAGTACTTACCAAGATCTACTTTCTCCGGATAGTTTTAAACCGCGCAAAAATATCACTGTATTGGTAAGCATCACCGATAGGAAACCTGAGCATCTCGAGATGTGCACAACGTATGCGCATTAACAATAGTAGGCACCATCCTTAAGAAGAGGAAACTGGCCCTGCTAATTACCCTTCCTTGCAAACCAGAGGACCCGGAAAAAAAAGACCGCGAGTAGGGGAAAGTTGGGGTCCGAGCGCAGGTGATGATCAGTAAGCAAACCTGATTCCCTTTGCCCGATTAGAGCCGCGTTTTCCCCGACGGTTACCCAATAAGATTTTAAGGAAACCCTCACTCTGACCACGAAATTATTTTAAACCGAACAAAATAGAATTTTCTAGACAATCTCCTTCAAAAAAGCGTTTTCATCCAAATAAATGAATTTTAAAAAACTGTTTTGCTTCTCAAATTTCCCGGGCGCCTCCATCTTGAATAATTGTGACGTGTTACGGTTTCGTTATATTATTTTCAAGCAAAGTGTTTTTGTTTTCAAACAATAGCGAAAGGAAAACAAAGTTATAATTCTTCAAGATGGCGGCGCTCGGGAAATTTGAAACAAAAACAAGTGTTTTTGAAATTCATTTATTTTGGATACAACCTGCTTTCGTTGAAAAAGTTCGAACACTTTTGAATGTCAACATTAAGGTCTGTGGTTTAAGGCTATTTTCTAGTTTTAGTGGAGGTTCCCTTTATCTTCGGCCAACAGGACACAGGACTCTTGCAACTCCGGTGAACAAACGGAAATCGGTGTTTTATCTCAGGATAACGCGTATAGATATGCTTTGAACATGTGCTTTACATTTTATTACATTTCTTTTCCTTTACGGTCAATAATAGATTTTTACTTAATAAAGTAAAAGTACTTTTTGATACATTGCACCCATTATTTCTACCCTATTTTTTCCCTTGCCAAAAGTGTGATGACAAGTGATACTTCACTCTGAGGCACGCTGCCGCAACGTCACTGTGGAGTCGACAGTGACGTACATTGCGGCAAGTGATACTTAGTTTGACGAAAAAATTCCGTCTGTAAAAACTGCTGACACAATTTTGGAGTTTTTAAAAACAGTGCAGGTTACTCACTTGTAGACCTCGTTCCCCCATGGTCCACCTTCGCCGTCAGCTACGAAAATAAAGTGTCATTCAGAGTACCATAAATCAGATGAATGTATAAGCAAAAAACAAAAGAAATAAACAAACAGAGAAAAAAGTGCCGTCAAGGGCTATCAGTAGGGCATTTGAATGAGTCGTCTTTGATATGCAACTGTATAATTCTAATCTATCGAGCTTGGAGATGGTTAATCTAATGTTTATCAAGGTTGTCACATACGGGGTTAAATTACTGAATTCTTATTGGCTAAGACGGAGGGCACTTTTTCTCAATCATGAGAGCACTTTTGGTAATCAAGAGGGCGTGATTACTTGATCCTGATTGGTTAACAGTTGCTTATCTAGAGCAAGCGAAGTTACAAGAGAATCTTCTTCCGGATTTTGCTCTAATTAAACTTCTTTTTATCCACATGTAGAATACAGTTTGATTAAATTAAGCTCCATTTCTGTTGACAGCATCGATTTATTGAATTGAACTTTAACCAAATGAAAGCATGTTAAGTTAATTGTCATTTGTCGGGGCATTGAACGGGTAGTTCACTCAATAATTAATTTTGCTCTTTAGTTTATGTGATAAAGATGTAATCGCATTGTGTCCTCGTGCAATTAAGGATTAATTTCACTTGTATTTTCAAAGTTTTCCAAATTGCCACTGTCGCTTTGCGACTCGGACAATTTTGTGAAAACTTTGAAAATACACGTGAAATCAATCCTTAATTGCCCTCTAGCCCATGCGATTACATATGCAAAACGCGAACTGTTGTAGGTTAGAACATGTCTCAGTTGAAAATCATTTGCAATGTTTAATTAGGAAAATTGTAATTGAAGGCTTACGACCATTGAATGCAGACTTACCTTTGCACGTTTTACTGACACCGTATTTCATATAGGTTCTATCGGCGTCGTTTCCAGAAAAACACTGCCCTCCATTTTGAATAGAGAAAATGGAAAAATGGTTATCCAGGGCCGCCTCGGCGCACTTCATGAGGGCGTTGGTCCTAGTCTTATAGTCGTCCTCAAATAGGAGTGGATGTTTCTTCTCAAGTTTTGGAATTGCTCTATCCCATGTGTCTTTCCAGCACCCAAGACTTTTGAACGCTAAAAAAAAAAGAAAAGAAAATGGAGCGTCACTAAATGAAAGTAATAAAAACCGGACAAAACGGGCCACCGAAATATTGTGCAATATTTCTCCATGTTGGCATGGGACGAGTTAAAAATAAGAGCATTCCCATCACGGAGTATACCTTTTCAATGCAACGGCTGTTCAAAAAAAATGATTACGCCCTCACAGGTATAGTCAGCTAACGTTTGCTTTTGGATCTAAGGTACAATACTAAGAGGGGATGGGTCAAATGCAAAGTTGGTACTGAAACTTATCGGCCGAGGTTTTAACATGGTTTCAATAATCAAAAAGGGAACCAGCTTGTGTTTCAAAATTGGAAGCCTAAGAGCTTTTTGAGGAATATTAATAGGAGGATATACTTTTGGATTCAAATTGACGGTATAGTTAGCAGGACCCTTGTGAACACAAGGTATGTTTATAACATGGGGGTCCCGGGAGCGTCTTATGAACATACCTTAAGATTAATTAAGCTGAGGAACTTACTTGTGCCTCTTATGTGGTAGATTTGGTCTCTGTTTGGTTCCCAATCTGGATCACTTTTATTTCTTTGAGGGCGTTTTTCGTGTAAAGGAATCTGCGGTTGAGTTGGGGCTGCCGCACTTTCCTGTAAGGGCTCAGACAACACCGCTGCAGGTTGCGTTGGGGCTGTGGGTATCTGGACATCACCAGGCGCCATATTAAATGCCAAGCCTGCCTCAAGAGGGGCGTTAGGCATATCTGACATCACCAAGCCATGTGGGCATGGGGGTTTGTCTGTTGAAATTTAGGATAAGATTTAATGCATTGTAGGTGGCTATAAATTTTTGGCAGAAAACTTGATGAAGGAGAGCAAAATCATTTAAAATTACCAGCCACTATCAGATTACACCTGACTCTTTCAGAGCTTTTCAGTTAAACACGAAAGATTACTTTACCCACTTTACACTGTCAGGTGACCTTGCTCATAAGGTGGAACACTAAGACCTAGAGAAAGGGGATGACTTTCTTGACAGAAAATGATATATTTTTATATCACTTGTTTCATATGTTAGTGAATGCTTCACGGTATTTAGGTAATTACTTCTGTGAAGATTTTGGATAGAGTCTGATTCCGGGGGGAGGCATTTTTTGAAACCTTGTGAGGGATATATTATGGTATAGCTTCATCAAGGGTCTGCAAAATCTTGATTTGCCAGAATTAAGCTTGTACGTAGCAACTGGACGATGATGACGTAGTAGCAAGTAATTGAGTTCTCATATCTAGTCACACATAGTACGTGCGCTTAATTGGCCAATTCAGTAGGTGGTGTTACAACGTGCGATCCAATAGACCACTTTTGATATATTAAATTTCAGCTTGGCAGCGAGGCCTAGAGGACACAAACAAAGGAAACTGAATGAACATGTTTATTCATTTCTTTTGTTTGTGTCCTCTAAGCCTCACCATCAAGCTGAATTTTAATATATCGAAAGTGGTATATTACAAACGATGTTATAAAATCTTCAGTTAATAAATTTGTTTTCTTGGGCCCTGAAATTCATTTTATAGCCTTCGTGCGTAATTCAGCCGGACTCAGAAGGAAACTTATGGTTAGCATAACACAAGCATTCAAAGCGATGATGAGTTTTTTCTCGTATATTTAAGAATTATTCCACGGGCGCGCGTTGGATATGAGATGATAGATAGCCAACGAGGCGCGTAGCTCCGAGTTGGCTATAATCATCTCATATCCAACAGACGCGAGTGGAATAATTGTTTTATTAAAAACGCCCCCAAAATATAGAAAACTAGACTACAATAAAAAAAAAGGCCCAAAAAATCACGCATATGCTTGCCATGTTTGTAGATCATGGTATAATGGCTCATAACCCTTGACGGCTTAGCCAATCAAAACTCCCGAATTGCATTATCCAATAATCCAGTTTTTAATAAAGCAGCTTATCTTGCGCAGATTTGAAAACCCATCGGTAATGAAAACGTATCACGTCAGATTGCTGATTATGGTGTTATCATTTGTGTAAGAAGAAATGTGTAAGTACTTTACAAACACAATTAGATGTAATGATTCCCTTGGAACGCCAGATATTAAAGGTTACTCTAATTGTTTCACTGTACACCACAAAAGCAGGTGGAGGCACCCTTACTTGCAGGGGAGGGGGTAGGGAAATCACATAACTCAATCCTTAACTGTAGAAATGAAGTGTCCACGGTTTCGTAAAACAAACCTAGTTATTTAAAAAATGCATGGCTACTCCCAATTTTTATTTCATATTTCAGCAACTGTAACTAAGATCTGCATTACTCTGTAGCCATTATACAAGAAAAATAGGCCCGTATTAGATGGCCCCGTCCATAACTCTTCGCAGCGGGAGTACCTTTAGTGTCAACTAGTTAGCAAGAGCCAGTGACCAGGAGTGTACAATTTCGTTACATTTGTGGGAAGGCGTTCTTACACACCGATTTATTTTTAGATTGAAAATCAAGCGAAACCAGTCACAAGTCTTGCATGAGAAATTATACCCATGAGATCGAGAAGTCGTGTAAAAATAGCTTGATCTGTAAAAACGTCGTTATATAGACTTTAGTTAGTTTTGTAGTTGTAAGTTCCTAGTAATGGGCTCCTGTAGTTAGTGTGATTATTTTATGTTTGAAATAGGCAACGCACCTGGACAAAAGCTGTTCGTCGGACAACATGGCTGACCATCGGGGCCAAATTCAAGTTGATTCATGACCCTCGGGTAGTTGTATGCTGTATTGAATAAAACGGAAAAAAAGAAGGTTGGAGCATATCTTCTGTGAGGTTTGAACACGAAAAGGCAACGAAAAAAAATATCACCTTTAAGTTGTGCATGAGTCTTGTCTACCAGACAGACTAATGAAACAGACCAAGAGACTCGAAATCATGATCTCCTCTATTAACTATTACTTGCCTATGTTTTGACGTTTTTCTTGTGTTCCATTTTTCTTCGCTTCACTGGTCGAAGTATCATTCTTACTTCTGTTGGCTTTAGCTTGGCTAATGACCAGCAAAAGCAGTAGGCTTCCTAAAAGCGGACTGCCGCGCATTCTAGCCTAAAATAATATAGAATATTTGATTTGAAATATAAAGATATACACTTAGCAAGCTCTTGAGATTTAACTGATTAGAGTGTAATGTGAAGTGCTTGTTTTCTACCTCATATGAACCATGTTAGCGTTACCCCTACTAATGGAAATGGGCCCACAAACGGACAGACAAAAACTCTGACCAGGGTGGGAATGGAACCCACGACCTTCGGGTTAGATCACCGTTGCTCTACCGACTGAACTACAAGGTCAGACGGGAGCAGGCCGTGGGAACTGAAGATGTTTAAGTCACGGCAATGGACATGTACAAGTATAAGGAAAGGTTACGTTTTTTCAAACGTTGGCCGTGAAGCACTATATTTCAACAGACTTAACTGATTAGAGTGCAATGTGAAGTGCTTGTTTTCTACCCCATATGAACCATGTGACGTTAACCCTACTAATGGAATGGGCCCACACAAGGACAGAGAGAAACTCTGACCAGGGTGGGAATTGAGAAGATTCCGGAGTAGCTACTGTTTTGGAGGTCAAGACGGGTTTGGTATGAAACATGTCCATGTCCATGCCCGGGTTCAGTCATCATTCCCTACTTCTCAACCTAGTAGATAATTAATGTACCATCCCATAGTTTTAGGCGGTTTCCTTTTTCACTGACAAACTATGTAATATCAACAAACAAATTCCCTATTCAACCGGCCTGAAAATTTATCATATTTGGATTCCCAGTGTAACGTTCGTCACCCTGGGAGTGGGTAATCAAAGTTATTTTGCAAACCGATGAGTTACACGGGGGAAAATAATCGAGTTAAACTAAACTGATGCAGACAGTGGCTTTTAAGGTTGTTGCCACAACAGCTTTTTTATGATCGAAATTCATTTGATATGTCGACAGTTTGTCATATGAAAGAAATGTATTTTGGCTAGTTCCTTTCTTTTATGCAATTTTTTTTTAACTACAAAGGTTTTTGAAAACAAGAAAAAATGAAACAATTTTGTGATAAGACGCGAACCGTCAACTTTATAATAAATTTATTTCACAACAGAGAAAGGACTTAATTAAAAACATCAGGTTCGAAAAAAGGAACATTATTAAAAGATCATGAGTTGCGGTGCGTGGAACAGTAATTTAGTTATGGACTTGTGAGCTGAAACTGAATCTGATTTAAAATGAATTTACAAATACTTTCATCGATCAATCGATCTTAAATAAGTTTAAAAGTGATTCATAATGCCCTTAACGTTAATACACGCGATCCAACGTATTTCCAGACCAGTCTTTTGTGTTCATTGATCGCCTATGACCTGCGGCTTGTCTGGTACAGCCTGATGATGATGTTTTTCTAGTTTCTATTTAAGGGTCCGATTTTGTATAGCTGTCTTGTTGGGAATTTTAGTTCAAGCCTCAATCTTATGATACTATTAAGCAACAGCAAAAGGATAGGCCACACTGCCAGTTCAGCGGATTAAAACCAGCCTTTTTCCTCTCTAGACTAAATGCTTTTCCGTTCACTTGCATCCTACGGGAGTTCAAACTCCACGCATCTCTCGATGTGGAATCGTTCTGACCAGTGTGGACATCTCTTTTCGCCTTTAGAGGTAACCCAATAACCTCAGTCATATATAAGGACTTCTTTCTTACAGGACCCAAATACTATTACATTGAATACCCTTAACTTAGTAAAATAAACGGTAATACGTAAGAGCAAAAGAACACAGCTATTTTGCAAGGTAACTTGCCTTACTTTAGGTCTTTTCAAGTTGAAGAAAAGTAAAATGTGCGAAAAGAACATGAAGGAGTACTGAAATAATCTTCATTGACTATTCCAAATTAGATCGCGTTGGATCAGTCAAAATCTGATTATTGTGCTTGTCGATGCTGCTTTAACGACTGTAAGTGCAAGTTCCGCAGTGCTGTAATTTAGGGAGAGAGCTTAATTCACCTCAGAAAGTTAAATTTGAATGTAAATAATTTAAAATGAGGGAGTTGAAATTCACTTAGATTTTTTTATGCAATCGTTTGGCGTTATAACGTTAACCGCCTTTGTAGAAATGAACTAATTAAACCAAAGGTTTAGACCTTATACTTCCCATTAAAAACGCAATGTATACTTATTGAATCTCGACTGTTTTTTGTTCTTTTCACTGTAAGCAAATTTTTTATTGGTTATCGAATTCGATTTTGTAGAGAAGAGAAAAAGACATAATTATGACTTACCTTGCCAAAATCGACAACCAAATGGATGCTAATCCATTCTAAATTCAAAATAAATTTTAAGGATGCAGACAGAAAGAAAGATCCCTTTCACCTATCAAGTGGTGGCTTTTCAATTATCCGATCAACTTTTAAATAAGTTAACATTCTGGTACTTGCGGTAAATGCACTTGAGAGAAAGGTCAATTGCTATAAACAACCGGTATAGTTTATGATAAAAAGCGATAAACAATTCGCCCTTAAGACCATTACGAAAGAATTGCGATCGTCTTTAGAAACTTTCAGGTGTACAATATGGCCAGGTATTTTAGGCGACTGTGTCATGACCCAGCATATAACAATACTGAAGTGTGGGGCAATAATTTGAGAACTTATTTCAGCGTGTTGTGACGGCACAGCACGTGTCAAAAGGCAACAGGTATTTCCGAGAAATTCGTCGTCGGAAGGTTGGAAACAATAGCTATTGTTGTTGATTTTGAATCGGTTGTCAATGTCTGTAGCTTGTAAAGAAACGTCTTGAACACTGTGATCAAACTTGACTAGGGCGCAGCTGTTGAAAACCCGTTAAAGCCATCTTTGGATTAATGGAGTCTTAAATGGAAAAAAAGATTTGACACAGGCCACATTGTTGAGTTTTTATGGGCAAAATTCAAACCTCGGTTGGTATTAATCGCGGATTAGTGTTAATGAGGGGGTCGTTAATCGGCTTTTGTGGAACAACGGGGTGCAGGACAGCTCGTATGATGAGCTCGGAAATAGGGTACTCGACTCCACGACTACTACCCAAAAGATAAGACAAGCATCAACCGAGAACGACGTAATCTATACTAAAGGCTCATGTCAGACACTGCATCGCATTACTGGAGGATTTGTTCTGAATCTGAATATTTTTTCAACGTTATTAAGCCGAAGGAAACACTGATATGATTGAAGAAATATTCATAGGCTACTCAAGTTGTTTAATGTTCCGACTTTCCGTTAAGAGTTAAAAATAATAGAGGAGATGTACTTTTACTAACAGCAACAACTTTCCTCTCCTTAACTCCTCAATATTACTGATTTGAATATCTTTCAGTGTTCTCGGCATTTTTGTCATAAATTGTTGGAGAAGTCTTTGCAATTGATTATTTTCGTTCATTTCAGTTTACAGCACATACCTTGCTTCGGGAAGCACGGCCAAGATTGTTTTAATTTGGGATTGTCGGTTACCTGGGACCTGCAGAAATGTTTAGTTCAATTGATCAGAGTTTCACATCAGAACAAAGCTCCTCTTGCAGTGTGCCCCCTAACAAGTGCAGACCGTAACATCGGGGACTCTAGTCTGAATAGCTGAGATTAATGGGTGCGTTCTTTTTGCTCTAAAAAAAATTGTGAACAAAGATAATGAGAGGAGGTATACGTTTTATGTTCCTTTTCCGAGAATACTTGAAAGTCTAAACGTTTGCAAATGCACCAAAAAGGTATACCCCTATATTCTTCATTTGTACTTGCTTAATTGAGTCGTATTTTAGAGTAACATGCGAAATGTAAAAAAAAAAAAAAAAATTAAGAAGAAATATCCTCTGATATGAGCCTCAATCCTGACCAAAAATACTCCCGCAAACCAAGTCTGATACACAATTCAGTCAAACATGTTACTTCGTTTTTGTTGTTAAGGCACAATCGCGGCATGACAAAACAAATGGATTTAGGAATATATTTGCACACAAAAGTTGCGGTTGTCTCGGTTATTTTGAAGAAAGGATTTTCCAAGTCTGAACGAGATCACGTTGTCCCTTCGAGTGGCACCTGGAAACTTTATGACTACAGCATCAGCCCATTTCCGAGTTGCCGTTTGCCTCGGTTTCAAAGCGAGTCCTTGGGCACAACCATACAAATGGAAATTATTCGTGTATTTTCACGCAAATCAAACTCATTATCATTTGAATGATTTAGCAAACAGCAATTCGGATGGCCTGTTAAAACTCGTGGATAACCCTTGCAAAATAAGAGGCGAGGATAATAGTCCAACCAGATTGCTAGTTGCATGATCGGACATTCTATTGGCTGTCATTGTCTTTAACCAAAGTACGAAGTTCATCTGTTTACCAAAACCTGCTGTTCACAAGAGCTGAAAAAATAATTAACAGATGAAGACATTTTGAGATGAATCTTTGTGTTCACCAATATGCGTGTTTCTCGATTTCGAAAAGCAGTAGGAATGACTGGACTCAATTTCTGGCGAGATGACAGTTTGACTCACTCAGACAAAAACAAATAGCAGGTAAATTTGTTTCTGTAATGCACGGGAAACAGTCAAACTTTATCTATCATTGTGTACTACCCTGATTCGAATACACTTCGTAATTTTCGATATTCGACAAAACTTTAATCCTCCATTCGCACCCTATAGACGAAGAATTACTTTACACAATTTCGCTTTGTTCCAATAGTTACCATTATTTAAGCAAGATTATAGTTTCCCTCATTATTGGTGTTGTAGCCCAAAAGAGTGGAGTACTCCCTCGCTTATCGATCGATCGGTAACCTCGCGTGAACTCGTTCTTTGTCATATCGGCGCTTTAACCATGTTTGATGTCGCCGGGCGAATAAGCGACAGAACAGTAAAATTTATACATAAAAAATTCTCGTTTGTAGTCACATCAATATGTATACGACAAGTTGATCTCTCTGATTTGTCAACGTGTATGATCAAATCAAAACCTGGCACAACATAAGTTAAACGAACGATCAACGGGGGTGTGCCAATGCTTCAATTTGACAGAAAGTCCTAGCTTCGAGCAAGGAGGGTTGATATGAATGCAAACGAAAAAATAGTAATGTATTAAGGTAAATACATCATAATGTAATGAGGTAAATATTAAAAAAAAAACCCAATAATTTACATGACCATGTTCGAAATAGAAGGAGAGTTTAAAGAACTCAGTGCAAATATGATGAACCAAATAGTGAAGTAATATTCCGGTTAATCCAGGTGATTGGGAACGAGACATGCCAAATGCTTCCTAAGGTTTTTCTTTTGAATTTTGAACAGATCGAATGGACCGGTCGCACCAGATAGTCCCTGCAACATGTCGCCCCAGCATGTCCCCCGGGTGTGTGACGGCTCACAATGCGATTAGGTTAACAATAAATATAGTGCGATGCTCCTCTGGTTTAGAGAACCACGAATGTAGCTGTAGGGCCCACTGAGGTATTTTTTGGGGTGCGTTGCTAAGGATGTAATGGTAAAGTAATTTGAGAGAATTTGGCATTATTTTGGTCAGTTTCCAACTTTTGTAAACCAATGACCCTAAAGATGACGTCATCATGCCACGTCCATGGTCACGTGACCAATAAAAGAAAACTCTAACTTTGTCTACGTTCTACACAATTTGGGTATTTTATCACTGGTTTGATAATCTGTATTCGTTTTTGCATCTAGCCAAGCATGGTTTTCTTTTTATTTTGAAAAAATGTTCTTTTTAGAGAGATAAACGATACTGAAATACCCGTAACATTTTCAAAAAATATGATTTGAAAAAATCAATGCTCTGTATTTGGGGGTGAAACGTACCATATAAAAAATATTAATTCAATTTAAAGATCGCCGGAAATTTAACTTTTTTCAAAGCGGAAGTCAGTTCGTTTACGCACGCGCAGTTGATCTGAGAACCAGAGGAAGGGCGAGGAAAAACCTTCGATGGAAACAACAGTTCGTGCGGTGATTTTTGCTTGTGAGTGGGTTTTCTTGTCAGCTCATGATATGATGACGTCAGTCACCGGAAGTAACATGTCACTTTCTCCAGAGTATCATCTAACTTATTTCATAAAAAAGATAAGCCTTTTAGACTCATATAGTTTGAAATTTTTTTTTTTATATATTTGGGTGAGGGGGGAGTGAAGTGATAAAATTTGCCCGATGTAGTGAGTCAAACAAAGAATTTGATTCGCCAGCGACGTGAGCCTCACCACAAGCAAAATGATCAGAGACATTTGTGCCTGTTAAGTACATTGCTTGTGAAACCAGCCCACTGCCGCGCAGCAAGTATGTGTCAAAACTTTGATTCAGTCGGCGCATGCTGAGCTGATATTGTAAGCCTTATTTTCGTACACTTCTCTTATGATTTTTCTTTGTAGGGACATGGAGGTCATCCCATTGTGTTTGTATTTGACCGTTTCATTCATTAGTAAGGGAGACACGAGAGAAGGTGGGCTGTACACGTTCGCTAATGATAGCTTATTGAGTCTCTTTGCAAGCTGAAAACAAGATGTCATTACGAGGTAGTTTTTAATCGGTCAGTGTAAAATGCAGAGCACATCATCGTCAGGTCAGTTCGAATGAGAATACTCCCATGATTACAATATGCCCAACTTGGTCTTCAGTCTGCATTTCACTCCGAGCCAATTTTGATTAACAATGTCAATCAATATTTTGATCTTGCTTAAGTTAGATTACTCTTAAAAACTGCATCTCCAACCAGTTAGAAAAAGTTGTTATAAATATCATTTTTTCGCTGCTGGTGGTTAGTTGGTGGAATGACCAATCCAAGGATATTGTGGAATCCGGAAACCTAGGATTTTAAAATCAAGATTGAGAACTCTACTGTATCTTTAGTTTTAGCGACGATTATAGCCGCTATACCAATGAAAGAAATATGTAAATTCGAAGAGCGGATTATAGATGAAAGATAGGAGTGATCCTCGCAATTACGTGGACAACAACAATCACTTAAATTGTCCCCTGGAGTGCGGGGATCACAGACTCTTATCTTTCGTGTATAGCTCGGAATTCGAATCAATATATTTCTTCATATAAATTGAACCTCGTCAGTAATTCACCTTGCATAGTACAATTCACATAAATTATGTAGTACTCATGTATAGTACCAACGTTTCCCTAAATTGTGATGTATTATTGTAAGGGGATATTCCTAGTACATCGCAAGAGAGGATAATTCCAATTATTAAATTCTCAACCTCGGATAATGCAATTCTCGTGCTCTGATTGGTTAACTCAATCTCGGTTATCAGCTCATATACCTTAGTTTGACCATATATGGTAAATGATTGCGCTAAATGTTGCTAAGCTAAAATTTTTTACGCCAGAAATCGAAATTTCTCTTGGTATAAAGCACAAGAAAACCGTTTTGGGGGAAAGTTTGAATCAATTTCGAAGCTTAGAAGTACGCGAAAAGGTAAGAAATGTTTTTGTGATGAGCCTGTGTCTGTCTGACCACCAGGTATTACACAACATCGCATCTTCATCAAGTTTTTTCGATTTCGCTAGGATTTTCTCCCTTTTTTCGCTCGTATTTCGTACTTCCAAACTTTTGGAGTTTAAGGAATTTAATAAAACAATTATTCCATTCGCGCTTGTTGGATATGAGACTGGTTATAGCGCGCCTCGTTGGCTATTTACCATCTCATATCCAACGCGCGCTCATGGAATAATTGTTAAATATCCTCTGTTGTACATAGGGATGGACTCGAGACTCTCTTTCTAATATTTTGTTTACCAATCTAGATAGAATAGATAATTATTGCTCGTGTCGTTAAACATAGGTACGATAACGAATTTGCGAATATAACACCTATACAATTTAATGGTGGATACTTTTATCTTCCCTCTATGAATATTTTTGATTCTTTGCAGACAGACAAACGGGGAAGCATAAGGATAGCCTCTTCCTGTACCTAAAAAAGCCTTTCAAGGCGCCTTCTTTCCTTCGGTCAAAAAGTCCTATATGGATCCAAATTACTTCAGTCAAAGCTCGTACCAGTACCCCCATCCATCCTCCTACCCTCAGTCGACTTACAATTCATATTACTCGAACGCTTACCCTTCGCCATCTTCCTATCCCTACACCTCATTTGCCAGTTATTCCGCGGGATATCCTGTTCAGATCAGCCAAACCAGTTGCACTCCGTCTGTCTTTCCTGGAACAAATGCAAAATACCGAAGTGAGACGTTTGAAGTTAAGGGAAAAGGTAAGCTACAAAAACGTGGGAGGCGTTTACTAGTTTCTACTGAAAAAACCTGAGGTGCTACGTCTTAGATGGGACCGAAGTGAGAATCTAGTTTTTTTCATCAGCGTCAGAAAATGCCTTTTTAAACCAAGGTTTTGAAAGAAAGTAAGCAATAGACCAAATGTCCTACCCAACTTAAATTTCCCTGAGTTAAGATTCTTTATGCTTTGTATTGCAATTATAATGTAGCATTCACATTTTAACATAACTCCACATAACTCCTGTACTCCATGAGTTACACTGGCTACTAGTGCAAGCGCGCATTCAATTTAAGATCATTCTGTTATTAGCT
>NC_090879.1:10294720-10298693 GCF_036669935.1 Montipora foliosa
TTCCCCGATTGCAATTGTTACGCTAGGTAATCGGTCCAAAGATCTCGCTCCAGTTTATCAACAAATGAGAAGTAAAACCAAACTAATCGTGAATTGCACGCTCAATGTTTTCCGCGCTTCTGAGCAAGTTACATGTCATTGCTAAGAATTTGTATTGGTCCATTGCATTGTTTGCACCTGCTGTGATTGGTCGAAGTATTTACTCTGGTATTTGTTTTACGACACTCAATTGAAAACCAACTCTATGAAACAAGGGTGGGGTGGAAATGGGGAGAAG
Organism: Montipora foliosa; assembly: GCF_036669935.1. Classification (NCBI taxonomy): domain Eukaryota; kingdom Metazoa; phylum Cnidaria; class Anthozoa; order Scleractinia; family Acroporidae; genus Montipora; species Montipora foliosa. The sequence goes on from NC_090879.1 coordinate 10,294,998, forward strand.
AGGGCAGGATATATATAAGCAAACCAGTGATGCGCTCTTTAAAAAAACAAAGAAATCCTATGCAAACGTGAAATGAACCGGAACGTCCCCTTTATAAATCATAATTTGCTTTTATAAGCTGCACTAACGTCAAGCAAAATACAAACGTTTCATGCGCCGCCCACACAGGCTACGCCTGGGATTTCGTCAACTCCAGTCAGACGGATATCTCCTAGTACCAGCATACAGGTGAGTTTACGGTGAACGGCTCGACTCTTATGGCTGGCAAAAACCAGCATACAGCCGATTCCAGCTGGCTGTATGCTGTGCCTCCAAGGTCACACATGGACCGTATAGCGGCTGCCAGAGGCGCCATTGTATGCTTTCGATTCGACCTTGTTGAGCTGCGTCGTTGCTGTACTTTGCGACGGCGATTAGCAGCAACAATTATTATATTATTATACTTATGGCTATTAATGAGCATCAGGATACTATTACGACACATTTGAAACAAGCATAAATACCAGAGTTTACCATGTTGTGGTTACTGGTCGAAGGTATCTGAATATGGCAGAGGGGGCCCTGAGCCCTATTTTTTTTTACCTTGCACCTCTTTGCAAAACCAGTCCAAATCAATAATTTACACCATCAGACACTTAGGCCGAGTGAAGGAAAACAAAGAATTAAAAAGATATTCCAAACAGGTGAAATGAGTGTGTTTAGTTTACTTAGAATGAATATTCACCATTTTTTGTTGGTGTATTTCAGCTGTTTGTACGGCAACAGTGGATCTGGGTTTTCTTATTGACGGCTCTGGTAGCATAGAACAAGCAGGAGCTGGAAACTTTAAAAAAGAGCTTAATTTTGTTAAGCAAATCGTCAACGGCTTTAAAGTGTCCAAGAAAGATACACACGTCGGCGTTATAATTTTCTCTAGCAATGCAAGGGTTTGTATAAGATAATCGATTCTCTTTACTTCTGTCAACTTCAAAGTGCATCTCAGGGCCATATATAATCGACATAATCGCGAACAAGACTAACAAACCTCCGAGATGCGTTCCTTCCGATGTTCTCTTGAATATGCTTGTTGTGCTTGGGATCAAACCTTGAGGAAGTACAGCGGAGGGCTGCCCGCTTCGCTTTCCGAGACTACTCTCGTAACTCAAGTGTCTCTTACATGCTTAACGTCCTGGATTGGCCACTACTATCTGTGCGTCGGGAGTGTCAACGATTAAATTTCATGTATAAGTCCTCCCATAACCTTAATGGGGTGGATCTCTCTAAGTATGTGACTCTCTCCCAATCTCAGACAAGACGATCTCATGATATGGTATTTAACCACCTCTGTCCCCGTACTGATTTCTTCAAATTTCCTTCTTCCCACTACTATCCCTGTTTGGAACAGCTTCCCTCAGGAGGTCGGTATTCCCCAAACCTCACTGCCTTTAGTTCTAGGGTGAATGCGTGGCGAAGTTGCTCTGTGATCTGACCCTCAATTGGCTTTTTGCAGCTACAGTGTAGTAGACAATAACTTTATTGTACATATAATTGATTATTTATAGTCTATTTATTCTTTTATTTATAGATGTGTAATTGCGTTATTGTGTGAACTTGTAATTTGCGTCACAAGATTGATTATTTGTTTGTACATTTTTAGTTACATCGGTTGTTATGCAAACAAGCGTTACCGATCAATGAAAGAGAAACAGACACAGAAACAGAAATGTCAGTGTTCATAACTCGATGGTTGCTCTTCTGCCAAGCTGAACAGTTCTTTTTTATATGGTGTTAAATGAACCATGATCAACTGCGCAGAAATGTTCATTTAGAAAAGTAACGAGTCTACACATGAACAACATTCTTATTATTAATCGGAACATGTTCATGCATGATTTCCGGTTTATCTATCGAGGGGAAACGCACACCTTTAACGTGGTCGGGTAAAATGTTAGCTTACATGCATGTTCACGGTTGCTCGATGAATTTCTTCTTCAAGATCACTTTCCTTGTCGCATTAAACCTCTCATAAATTATCTTAAGACTAGTTAAAATTATGTTTTGCGAATTTGAAAACAAATACATGAATTACTGTCTATTGCTTTTTTTAAAAAGTAAAAAAAGAAAACGTTTGCCAAATAAATTGCTCTTAAGTTTAAAGTTTTTTTTTACGCCGGAAGTGTCTTACACTAAAAGCTTAGTACGCGAATATGTTTATTTCCATAACTACATCAATAAAACTCTTCAGAATTACTTCTATAAACGTAACTTACTTCGAAAGAATTCTTTTGGTCTTGTAGGAGTGTCCAAATCCTTTAACAGGACTTTCAACTCTCTTTGGCATCGCGAATCTCTGAGTCATCTCAGCATTTCAACTGACAATCTGTCAAACAAGTTGAGCTCGAAGTCAGGACAACGCTGGCATTATTTCCTTATGTCCAAAAGTTTTTTCCACAATAACGTTGAGTAAAAATAGGAGTTGTGGTCTGAAAACTAGGAACATGAAAAACATAGTTGCTGGCAGGTTTTGCCGGCGAAAACAAAAGCACAACCTCAAGTCACCATGCAACCTGCCGGAAAACAGAGCTAGACACTTGCACGCTTATATGTTACGAGTGGGGGCTGGAGTATTTTTAGCTTGCAGTAAAATTTTGTAATGCTAATTAACTTATGCAGGATGGTTTTGAGGCGGTAGAATCACTGCAAGTCAGACAAAGACCCCCTTCTTAAGTCGTTTACAGAAGTTGTTAAACTTCCGGCGATATAGGTATATATGTTGCGGGTAAAATCCGTTCTCCAGTTAAATTGGTGAGAAGGAGCATTCTAATTTTGGCCTGTACTGTTTACTTACCGGTATTCCAACTCGGACCCTCGAGAATCTATAAGCCTGTGTCTTCTACACTACAACGACAAACATGCTCAACCCAACACACTTCTTTTCTCACTTCACTCAGATGAATTGCAAAAACGTTCTTTGGGAGCCGTGCTCAACCCAACACAACTTCTTTTCATTATTTACTTGAGTAAAATCAGGTCAATTGATATCCAAGTATAATAACCGAATTATTCCTAACCTGACCCCATTTTTTCTCTAGGCTTAACTTAGGCTCCAAAGAACGTTTTTTCGTTAATTCATCTGATGAGTATTCTACCTTGGTAAATTGAGGATCATCAATTTAACCAACGTAGACAACGGATTCAACCTGAAAACGGATGTTACCGGGAACATGCTTTACAAACAAATTTTCATTGCTCCTTTTCGTTTCCATCGACAAGGTGTGGTAACGTTTCAGTAGCCAATAAACTTCATATCCCAGTGAAAAACTGGCCATAGTCAGAATAAAACGCGGTGGATCTCCAAATTACTGGAAAGGATTCCAAAAACACTCGGCCACTAAACCACGACACTTAGATCTCTCGTTTACAACACATACAAAATATTTTTCCACAATAATGGCGAACTCACTGAGGATGTGCGCACATTCTTTTTCACTCCAAACAAACAAGGACTAGGCCTTCTGTACGAAGCGCTTTACACTTACTTCTGTGTTGCGCATTTTTTTCTGTTTTCCTTGCTTAAATATTTTGATGGGAAATCTTCTACACAATCTCTCTTCACCTTTGTATCATGGTCCGCCCCTTTAAGTCGCGATGTAGATGGAAACGCAACATGATGGAGTCTACCCAAGAATGCTGAGGACGGTTCTCAACGTCACCTGG
>NC_090879.1:10304171-10319171 GCF_036669935.1 Montipora foliosa
TTGTGTTGGCGCCTTTGGTAGGCATAGCTGACTCTTGTGTTGTTCTGGGGCGATGGCTCCCTTTGACTCCCACCTACTGTTTTGTCACTTTTTAGGGCACACCGTTTCGGTTGTGAGAGAACCTGTGACGGAATTGAATTACAGGTCAGGGCAACGAAAGCACGAGAGGATAAAAACGAAATTTTGCACGCCCGTAAAGTACGGTGCACTACGACGTCAAAGGTATTTTGGCCCCGGTTAATGATTTATGCAGGAAAAGTAGATCTAAACAAGTGTTATTGAAATCCAGAAAAGAAAAAAGGGGGTAACCAGGCATTTTTGCAAAGATAATTAATGAATAATATTTTGTAAAAAGCTTTAAAATACATAGCAATGTATGGCGTTCTTTCTCAAATTGAAGATTAATTATCTCTCACAAATGCAATGGCTATCCCGCAATTTTCCTTTTTGGATTCCAAGAGTACTTACCAAGATCTCCTTTTCTCCCGGATAGTTTAAACCCGCGCAAAAATATCACTGTTATGGTAACCCTCACCGGGGGATAGAACCTGAGCATCTCGAGATGTGCACAACGTGTGCGCATTAACACTAGTCGCACCATCCTTAAGAAGCGGAAACCTGGCCCTGCTAATTACCCTTCCTGGCAAACCAGAGACCCCGGAAAAGAAAAGACCGCGAGTAGGGGAAAGTTGGGGTCCGAAGCGCAGGTGATGATCATAAAGCAAACCTGATTCCCTTTGCCCCGATAGAGAGCCGGCGTTTTTGCCCCCCGACTTTACCCAATAGGATTGTTTAAGGAAACCCTCACTCTGACCACGAAATTATTTTAAAACCGAACAAAATAGACTTTTCTTTCTAGACAAATCTCCTTCAAAAAAGTCGTTTACAAAATCCCAAATAAATGATTTTAAAAAACGGTTTTGCTTCTCAAATATTCTCCCGGGCGCCTCCAACTTGAATAATTGGGTACGTGGTACGGTTTTCGTTATAAAATTATTTTCAAGCAAAGTGTTTTTGTTTTCAAACAATAGCGAAAGGAACAAAGTGTAGACTTCTTTCAAGATGGCGGCGCTCCGGGAAATTTTAAACAAAAACAATGTTTTTTTGAAATTCATTTATTTTGGATACAACCTGCTTTCGTTGAAAAAGTTCGAAACACTTTTGAAATTCAACCTTAAGGTCTGTGGGTTTTAAGGCTATGTTCTAGTTTTAGTGGATGGTTTCCCTTTATCTTCGCCAACAGGACAACAAGGAGACTCTTGCAAATATCCGTGAACAAACGTAAGCGGTGTTTTGTATCTCAGGATAACGCTTATAGATATGCTTTGAACATGTGCTTTACATTTATTACATTTCTTTTCCTTTAACGGTCAATAATAGATTTTTTACTTAATAAAGTAAAGTACTTTCTTGCATACATTGCAACCCATGATTTCTACCCTATTTTTTTTCCCTTGCCAAAAGTGTGATGACAAGTGATACTTCACTCTGAGGCACGCCTGCACGCAACGTCACTGTGGAGTCCGACAGTGACGTACATTGCGGCCAGTGATACTTAGTTTGAACGAAAAAATTTCGATCTGTAAAAACTGCTGACACAATTTTTTTTTTTGGGGAAGTTTTTGTTTTTAAAAACAGTGCAGTTTACTCACTTGTTAGACCTCGTTCCCCCCCATTGGTCCATCCTTCGCCGTCAGCTACTAAAATAAAGTGTCATTCAGAGTACCATAAATCAGGACATGAATTGTATAAGCAAAAAACAAAAGAAATAAACAAACAGAGAAAAAAGTGCCGTCAAGGGCTATCAGTAGGCATTTGAATGAGTCGTCTTTGATATGCAACTGTATAATTTCTACTCTAATCGAGCGTTGGAGTAGTGGTTAATCTAATGTTTATCAAGGTTGTCACCATACGGGGTTAATTTACTGAATTCTTATTGGCTGAAGACGGAGGGCACTTTTTTGTTCCTCAATCATGAGAGGCACTTTTGGTACTCAAGAGGGCGTGATTACTTGATCCTGATGTGGTTTAACAGTTGCTTATCTAGATGCAAGCGAAGTTACTCAAGAGAATCTTCTTTCTTCTCTTTCCGGATTTTGCTCTAATAAATAAACGTCTTTGTTAAATCCACATGTAGAATTACAGTTTGATTAAAGTTAAGCTCCGATTCCTCTGGTTGACAGCATCGATTTATTGAATTGAACTTTAACCACATGAAAGCTGGTTACGTTAATTTGTCATTTGTCCGGGGCATTGAAAAGCGGGTAGTTCACTTCATAATTATGTCTTTTGCTCTTTAGTTTATGTGATAAAAGACTGTACTCGCATTGGTTGTCACCGCGTGCAATTAAGAATTAATTTTTCACTTGGTATTTTCAAAGTTTTCCAAATTGGCCACTGTCCGCTTTGCGACTGGCGGACAATTTTTGTTTGCAAAACTTTGAAATACACGTGAAATCAATCCTTAATTGCCCTCTAAGCCCATGCGGGGAAAAATTACATATGCCAAAACGCGAACTGTTGTAGGTTAGAACATGTCTCCAGGTTGAAAAATCATTTTGCCAATGTTTAATTAGGAAAATTGTAATTGAAGGCTTACGACCATTGAATGCAGACCTTACTCTTTGTCACGTTTTAACTGACACCGGTATTTCATAGTAGGTTCTATCGGCGGGTCGTTTCCAGAAAAAACACTGCCCTCACATTTGAAATAGAGAAAATGGAAAATGGTGTTATCCAGGGCCGCCTCGGCTGCACGTTCATGAGGGCGTTTGGTCCTAGTCCTTAATATAGTCGGTCCTCAAATAGGAGTGGATGTTTCTTCTCAAGTTTTTTGGAATTGCTCTATATCCCATGTGTCTTTCCAGCACCCAAGACTTTTGAAACGCTAAAAAAAAAAGAAAAGAAAATGGAGCGTCACTAAATGAAAGTAATAAAAACCGACAAAACGGGCCACCGAAATATTGTGCAATATTTCTCCATGTTTGGCATGGGACGAGTTAAAAATACGAGCATTCCCATCACGGAGTATACCTTTTCAATGCAACGGCTGTTCAAAAAAAATGATTACGCCCTCACAGGTATAGTCAGCTAACGTTTGCTTTTGGATCTAAGGTACAATACTAAGAGGGGATGGGTCAAATGCAAGTTGGTACTGAAACTTATCGCCGAGGTTTTAACATGGTTGCAATAATCAAAAAGGGTACCAGCTTGTGTTTCGAAATTGGAAGCCTAAGAGCTTTTTGAGGAATATTAATAGGAGATATACTTTTGGATTTCAAATTGACGGTCTAGTTAGCAGGACCCTTGTGAACACAAGGTATGTTTATAACATGGGGGTCCCGGGAGCGTCTTATGAACATACCTTAAGATTAATTAAGCTGAGGAACTTACTTGTGCCTCTTATGTGGTAGATTTGGTCTCTGTTTGGTTCCCAATCTGGATCACTTTTATTTCTTTGAGGGCGTTTTTCGTGTAAAGGAATCTGCGGTTGAGTTGGGGCTGCCGCACTTTCCTGTAAGGGCTCAGACAACACCGCTGCAGTTGCGTTGGGGCTGTGGGTATCTGGGACATCACCAGGCGCCATATTAAATGCCAAGCCTGCCTCAAGAGGGGCGTTAGGCATATCTGACAATCACCAAGCCATGTGGGCATGGGGGTTTTGTCTGTTGAAATTTAGGATAAGATTTAATGCATTGTAGGTGGCTATAAATTTTTGGCAGAAAACTTGATGAAGGAGAGCAAAATCATTTAAAATTACCAGCCACTATCAGATTACACCTGACTCTTTCAGAGCTTTTCAGTTAAACACGAAAGATTACTTTACCCACTTTACACTGTCAGGTGACCTTGCTCATAAGGTGGAACACTAAGACCTAGAGAAAGGGGATGACTTTCTTGACAGAAAATGATATATTTTTATATCACTTGTTTCATATGTTAGTGAATGCTTCACGGTATTTAGGTAATTACTTCTGTGAAGATTTTGGATAGAGTCTGATTCCGGGGGGAGGCATTTTTTGAAACCTTGTGAGGGATATATTATGGTATAGCTTCATCAAGGGTCTGCAAAATCTTGATTTGCCAGAATTAAGCTTGTACGTAGCAACTGGACGATGATGACGTAGTAGCACGTAATTGAGTTCTCATAATCTAGTCACACATAGTAACGTGCGCTTAATTGGCCAATTCCGTAGGTGGTGTTACAACGTGCGATCCAATAGACCACTTTGATATATTAAATTTCAGCTTGGCAGCGAGGCCTAGAGGACACAAACAAAGGAAACTGAATGAACATGTTTATTCATTTCTTTTTGTTTGTGTCCTCTAAGCCTCACCATCAAGCTGAATTTTAATATATCGAAAGTGGTATATTACAAAACGATGTTATAAAATCTTCAGTTAATAAATTTGTTTTCTTGGGCCCTGAAATTCATTTTATAGCCTTCGTGCGTAATTCAGCCGGACTCAGAAGGAAACTTATGGTTAGCATAACACAAGCATTCAAAGCGATGATGAGTTTTTTCTCGTATATTTAAGAATTATTCCACGGGCGCGCGTTGGATATGAGATGATAGATAGCCAACGAGGCGCGTAGCTCCGAGTTGGCTTATAATCATCTCATATCCAACAGACGCGAGTGGAATAATTGTTTTAATTAAAAACGCCCCCAAAATATAGAAAACTAGACTACAATAAAAAAAAGGCCCAAAAAATCACGCATATGCTTGCCATGTTTTGTAGATCATGGTATATGGCTCATAACCCTTGACGGCTTAGCCAATCAAAACTCCCGAATTGCATTATCCAATAATCCAGTTTTTAATAAAGCAGCTTATCTTGCGCAGATTTGAAAACCATCGGTAATGAAAACGTATCACGTCAGATTGCTGATTATGGTGTTATCATTTGTGTAAGAAGAAATGTGTAAGTACTTTACAAACACAATTAGATGTAATGATTCCCTTGGAACGCCAGATATTAAAGGTTACTCTAATTGTTTCACTGTACACCACAAAAGCAGTGGAGGCACCCTTACTTGCAGGGGAGGGGTAGGGAAATCACATAACTCAATCCTTAACTGTAGAAATGAAGTGTCCACGGTTTCGTAAAACAAACCTAGTTATTTAAAAAATGCATGGCTACTCCCAATTTTTATTTCATATTTCAGCAACTGTAACTAAGATCTGCATTACTCTGTAGCCATTATAACAAGAAAATAGGCCCGTATTAGATGGCCCCGTCCATAACTCTTCGCAGCGGGAGTACCTTTAGTGTCAACTAGTTAGCAAGAGCCAGTGACCAGGAGTGTACAATTTCGTTACATTTGTGGGAAGGCGTTCTTACACACCGATTTATTTTTAGATTGAAAATCAAGCGAAACCAGTCACAAGTCTTGCATGAGAAATTATACCCATGAGATCGAGAAGTCGTGTAAAAAATAGCTTGATCTGTAAAAAACGTCGTTATATAGACTTTAGTTAGTTTTGTAGTTGTAAGTTCCTAGTAATGGGCTCCTGTAGTTAGTGTGATTATTTTATGTTTGAAATAGGCAACGCACCTGGACAAAAGCTGTTCGTCGGACAACATGGCTGACCATCGGGGCCAAATTCAAGTTGATTCATGACCCTCGGGTAGTTGTATGCTGTATTGAATAAAACGGAAAAAAAGAAGGTTGGAGCATATCTTCTGTGAGGTTTGAACACGAAAAGGCAACGAAAAAAAATATCACCTTTAAGTTGTGCATGAGTCTTGTCTACCAGACAGACTAATGAAACAGACCAAGAGACTCGAAATCATGATCTCCTCTATTAACTATTACTTGCCTATGTTTTGACGTTTTTCTTGTGTTCCATTTTTCTTCGCTTCACTGGTCGAAGTATCATTCTTACTTCTGTTGGCTTTAGCTTGGCTAATGACCAGCAAAAGCAGTAGGCTTCCTAAAAGCGGACTGCCGCGCATTCTAGCCTAAAATAATATAGAATATTTGATTTGAAATATAAAGATATACACTTAGCAAGCTCTTGAGATTTAACTGATTAGAGTGTAATGTGAAGTGCTTGTTTTCTACCTCATATGAACCATGTTAGCGTTACCCCTACTAATGGAAATGGGCCCACAAACGGACAGACAAAAACTCTGACCAGGGTGGGAATGGAACCCACGACCTTCGGGTTAGATCACCGTTGCTCTACCGACTGAACTACAAGGTCAGACGGGAGCAGGCCGTGGGAACTGAAGATGTTTAAGTCACGGCAATGGACATGTACAAGTATAAGGAAAGGTTACGTTTTTTCAAACGTTGGCCGTGAAGCACTATATTTCAACAGACTTAACTGATTAGAGTGCAATGTGAAGTGCTTGTTTTCTACCCCATATGAACCATGTGACGTTAACCCTACTAATGGAATGGGCCCACACAAGGACAGAGAGAAACTCTGACCAGGGTGGGAATTGAGAAGATTCCGGAGTAGCTACTGTTTTGGAGGTCAAGACGGGTTTGGTATGAAACATGTCCATGTCCATGCCCGGGTTCAGTCATCATTCCCTACTTCTCAACCTAGTAGATAATTAATGTACCATCCCATAGTTTTAGGCGGTTTCCTTTTTCACTGACAAACTATGTAATATCAACAAACAAATTCCCTATTCAACCGGCCTGAAAATTTATCATATTTGGATTCCCAGTGTAACGTTCGTCACCCTGGGAGTGGGTAATCAAAGTTATTTTGCAAACCGATGAGTTACACGGGGGAAAATAATCGAGTTAAACTAAACTGATGCAGACAGTGGCTTTTAAGGTTGTTGCCACAACAGCTTTTTTATGATCGAAATTCATTTGATATGTCGACAGTTTGTCATATGAAAGAAATGTATTTTGGCTAGTTCCTTTCTTTTATGCAATTTTTTTTTAACTACAAAGGTTTTTGAAAACAAGAAAAAAATGAAACAATTTTGTGATAAGACGCGAACCGTCAACTTTATAATAAATTTATTTCACAACAGAGAAAGGACTTAATTAAAAACATCAGGTTCGAAAAAAGGAACATTATTAAAAGATCATGAGTTGCGGTGCGTGGAACAGTAATTTAGTTATGGACTTGTGAGCTGAAACTGAATCTGATTTAAAATGAATTTACAAATACTTTCATCGATCAATCGATCTTAAATAAGTTTAAAAGTGATTCATAATGCCCTTAACGTTAATACACGCGATCCAACGTATTTCCAGACCAGTCTTTTGTGTTCATTGATCGCCTATGACCTGCGGCTTGTCTGGTACAGCCTGATGATGATGTTTTTCTAGTTTCTATTTAAGGGTCCGATTTTGTATAGCTGTCTTGTTGGGAATTTTAGTTCAAGCCTCAATCTTATGATACTATTAAGCAACAGCAAAAGGATAGGCCACACTGCCAGTTCAGCGGATTAAAACCAGCCTTTTTCCTCTCTAGACTAAATGCTTTTCCGTTCACTTGCATCCTACGGGAGTTCAAACTCCACGCATCTCTCGATGTGGAATCGTTCTGACCAGTGTGGACATCTCTTTTCGCCTTTAGAGGTAACCCAATAACCTCAGTCATATATAAGGACTTCTTTCTTACAGGACCCAAATACTATTACATTGAATACCCTTAACTTAGTAAAATAAACGGTAATACGTAAGAGCAAAAGAACACAGCTATTTTGCAAGGTAACTTGCCTTACTTTAGGTCTTTTCAAGTTGAAGAAAAGTAAAATGTGCGAAAAGAACATGAAGGAGTACTGAAATAATCTTCATTGACTATTCCAAATTAGATCGCGTTGGATCAGTCAAAATCTGATTATTGTGCTTGTCGATGCTGCTTTAACGACTGTAAGTGCAAGTTCCGCAGTGCTGTAATTTAGGGAGAGAGCTTAATTCACCTCAGAAAGTTAAATTTGAATGTAAATAATTTAAAATGAGGGAGTTGAAATTCACTTAGATTTTTTTATGCAATCGTTTGGCGTTATAACGTTAACCGCCTTTGTAGAAATGAACTAATTAAACCAAAGGTTTAGACCTTATACTTCCCATTAAAAACGCAATGTATACTTATTGAATCTCGACTGTTTTTTGTTCTTTTCACTGTAAGCAAATTTTTATTGGTTATCGAATTCGATTTTGTAGAGAAGAGAAAAAGACATAATTATGACTTACCTTGCCAAAATCGACAACCAAATGGATGCTAATCCATTCTAAATTCAAAATAAATTTTAAGGATGCAGACAGAAAGAAAGATCCCTTTCACCTATCAAGTGGTGGCTTTTCAATTATCCGATCAACTTTTAAATAAGTTAACATTCTGGTACTTGCGGTAAATGCACTTGAGAGAAAGGTCAATTGCTATAAACAACCGGTATAGTTTATGATAAAAAGCGATAAACAATTCGCCCTTAAGACCATTACGAAAGAATTGCGATCGTCTTTAGAAACTTTCAGGTGTACAATATGGCCAGGTATTTTAGGCGACTGTGTCATGACCCAGCATATAACAATACTGAAGTGTGGGGCAATAATTTGAGAACTTATTTCAGCGTGTTGTGACGGCACAGCACGTGTCAAAAGGCAACAGGTATTTCCGAGAAATTCGTCGTCGGAAGGTTGGAAACAATAGCTATTGTTGTTGATTTTGAATCGGTTGTCAATGTCTGTAGCTTGTAAAGAAACGTCTTGAACACTGTGATCAAACTTGACTAGGGCGCAGCTGTTGAAAACCCGTTAAAGCCATCTTTGGATTAATGGAGTCTTAAATGGAAAAAAAGATTTGACACAGGCCACATTGTTGAGTTTTTATGGGCAAAATTCAAACCTCGGTTGGTATTAATCGCGGATTAGTGTTAATGAGGGGGTCGTTAATCGGCTTTTGTGGAACAACGGGGTGCAGGACAGCTCGTATGATGAGCTCGGAAATAGGGTACTCGACTCCACGACTACTACCCAAAAGATAAGACAAGCATCAACCGAGAACGACGTAATCTATACTAAAGGCTCATGTCAGACACTGCATCGCATTACTGGAGGATTTGTTCTGAATCTGAATATTTTTTCAACGTTATTAAGCCGAAGGAAACACTGATATGATTGAAGAAATATTCATAGGCTACTCAAGTTGTTTAATGTTCCGACTTTCCGTTAAGAGTTAAAAATAATAGAGGAGATGTACTTTTACTAACAGCAACAACTTTCCTCTCCTTAACTCCTCAATATTACTGATTTGAATATCTTTCAGTGTTCTCGGCATTTTTGTCATAAATTGTTGGAGAAGTCTTTGCAATTGATTATTTTCGTTCATTTCAGTTTACAGCACATACCTTGCTTCGGGAAGCACGGCCAAGATTGTTTTAATTTGGGATTGTCGGTTACCTGGGACCTGCAGAAATGTTTAGTTCAATTGATCAGAGTTTCACATCAGAACAAAGCTCCTCTTGCAGTGTGCCCCCTAACAAGTGCAGACCGTAACATCGGGGACTCTAGTCTGAATAGCTGAGATTAATGGGTGCGTTCTTTTTGCTCTAAAAAAAATTGTGAACAAAGATAATGAGAGGAGGTATACGTTTTATGTTCCTTTTCCGAGAATACTTGAAAGTCTAAACGTTTGCAAATGCACCAAAAAGGTATACCCCTATATTCTTCATTTGTACTTGCTTAATTGAGTCGTATTTTAGAGTAACATGCGAAATGTAAAAAAAAAAAAAAAAATTAAGAAGAAATATCCTCTGATATGAGCCTCAATCCTGACCAAAAATACTCCCGCAAACCAAGTCTGATACACAATTCAGTCAAACATGTTACTTCGTTTTTGTTGTTAAGGCACAATCGCGGCATGACAAAACAAATGGATTTAGGAATATATTTGCACACAAAAGTTGCGGTTGTCTCGGTTATTTTGAAGAAAGGATTTTCCAAGTCTGAACGAGATCACGTTGTCCCTTCGAGTGGCACCTGGAAACTTTATGACTACAGCATCAGCCCATTTCCGAGTTGCCGTTTGCCTCGGTTTCAAAGCGAGTCCTTGGGCACAACCATACAAATGGAAATTATTCGTGTATTTTCACGCAAATCAAACTCATTATCATTTGAATGATTTAGCAAACAGCAATTCGGATGGCCTGTTAAAACTCGTGGATAACCCTTGCAAAATAAGAGGCGAGGATAATAGTCCAACCAGATTGCTAGTTGCATGATCGGACATTCTATTGGCTGTCATTGTCTTTAACCAAAGTACGAAGTTCATCTGTTTACCAAAACCTGCTGTTCACAAGAGCTGAAAAAATAATTAACAGATGAAGACATTTTGAGATGAATCTTTGTGTTCACCAATATGCGTGTTTCTCGATTTCGAAAAGCAGTAGGAATGACTGGACTCAATTTCTGGCGAGATGACAGTTTGACTCACTCAGACAAAAACAAATAGCAGGTAAATTTGTTTCTGTAATGCACGGGAAACAGTCAAACTTTATCTATCATTGTGTACTACCCTGATTCGAATACACTTCGTAATTTTCGATATTCGACAAAACTTTAATCCTCCATTCGCACCCTATAGACGAAGAATTACTTTACACAATTTCGCTTTGTTCCAATAGTTACCATTATTTAAGCAAGATTATAGTTTCCCTCATTATTGGTGTTGTAGCCCAAAAGAGTGGAGTACTCCCTCGCTTATCGATCGATCGGTAACCTCGCGTGAACTCGTTCTTTGTCATATCGGCGCTTTAACCATGTTTGATGTCGCCGGGCGAATAAGCGACAGAACAGTAAAATTTATACATAAAAAATTCTCGTTTGTAGTCACATCAATATGTATACGACAAGTTGATCTCTCTGATTTGTCAACGTGTATGATCAAATCAAAACCTGGCACAACATAAGTTAAACGAACGATCAACGGGGGTGTGCCAATGCTTCAATTTGACAGAAAGTCCTAGCTTCGAGCAAGGAGGGTTGATATGAATGCAAACGAAAAAATAGTAATGTATTAAGGTAAATACATCATAATGTAATGAGGTAAATATTAAAAAAAAAACCCAATAATTTACATGACCATGTTCGAAATAGAAGGAGAGTTTAAAGAACTCAGTGCAAATATGATGAACCAAATAGTGAAGTAATATTCCGGTTAATCCAGGTGATTGGGAACGAGACATGCCAAATGCTTCCTAAGGTTTTTCTTTTGAATTTTGAACAGATCGAATGGACCGGTCGCACCAGATAGTCCCTGCAACATGTCGCCCCAGCATGTCCCCCGGGTGTGTGACGGCTCACAATGCGATTAGGTTAACAATAAAATATAGTGCGATGCTCCTCTGGTTTAGAGAACCACGAATGTAGCTGTAGGGCCCACTGAGGTATTTTTTGGGGGTGCGTTGCTAAGGATGTAATGGTAAAGTAATTTGAGAGAATTTGGCATTATTTTGGTCAGTTTCCAACTTTTGTAAACCAATGACCCTAAAGATGACGTCATCATGCCACGTCCATGGTCACGTGACCAATAAAAGAAAACTCTAACTTTGTCTACGTTCTACACAATTTGGGTATTTTATCACTGGTTTGATAATCTGTATTCGTTTTTGCATCTAGCCAAGCATGGTTTTCTTTTTATTTTGAAAAAATGTTCTTTTTAGAGAGATAAACGATACTGAAATACCCGTAACATTTTCAAAAAATATGATTTGAAAAAATCAATGCTCTGTATTTGGGGGTGAAACGTACCATATAAAAAAATATTAATTCAATTTAAAGATCGCCGGAAATTTAACTTTTTTCAAAGCGGAAGTCAGTTCGTTTACGCACGCGCAGTTGATCTGAGAACCAGAGGAAGGGCGAGGAAAAACCTTCGATGGAAACAACAGTTCGTGCGGTGATTTTTGCTTGTGAGTGGGTTTTCTTGTCAGCTCATGATATGATGACGTCAGTCACCGGAAGTAACATGTCACTTTCTCCAGAGTATCATCTAACTTATTTCATAAAAAAGATAAGCCTTTTAGACTCATATAGTTTGAAATTTTTTTTTTTATATATTTGGGTGAGGGGGGAGTGAAGTGATAAAATTTGCCCGATGTAGTGAGTCAAACAAAGAATTTGATTCGCCAGCGACGTGAGCCTCACCACAAGCAAAATGATCAGAGACATTTGTGCCTGTTAAGTACATTGCTTGTGAAACCAGCCCACTGCCGCGCAGCAAGTATGTGTCAAAACTTTGATTCAGTCGGCGCATGCTGAGCTGATATTGTAAGCCTTATTTTCGTACACTTCTCTTATGATTTTTCTTTGTAGGGACATGGAGGTCATCCCATTGTGTTTGTATTTGACCGTTTCATTCATTAGTAAGGGAGACACGAGAGAAGGTGGGCTGTACACGTTCGCTAATGATAGCTTATTGAGTCTCTTTGCAAGCTGAAAACAAGATGTCATTACGAGGTAGTTTTTAATCGGTCAGTGTAAAATGCAGAGCACATCATCGTCAGGTCAGTTCGAATGAGAATACTCCCATGATTACAATATGCCCAACTTGGTCTTCAGTCTGCATTTCACTCCGAGCCAATTTTGATTAACAATGTCAATCAATATTTTGATCTTGCTTAAGTTAGATTACTCTTAAAAACTGCATCTCCAACCAGTTAGAAAAAGTTGTTATAAATATCATTTTTTCGCTGCTGGTGGTTAGTTGGTGGAATGACCAATCCAAGGATATTGTGGAATCCGGAAACCTAGGATTTTAAAATCAAGATTGAGAACTCTACTGTATCTTTAGTTTTAGCGACGATTATAGCCGCTATACCAATGAAAGAAATATGTAAATTCGAAGAGCGGATTATAGATGAAAGATAGGAGTGATCCTCGCAATTACGTGGACAACAACAATCACTTAAATTGTCCCCTGGAGTGCGGGGATCACAGACTCTTATCTTTCGTGTATAGCTCGGAATTCGAATCAATATATTTCTTCATATATAAATTGAACCTCGTCAGTAATTCACCTTGCATAGTACAATTCACATAAATTATGTAGTACTCATGTATAGTACCAACGTTTCCCTAAATTGTGATGTATTATTGTAAGGGGATATTCCTAGTACATCGCAAGAGAGGATAATTCCAATTATTAAATTCTCAACCTCGGATAATGCAATTCTCGTGCTCTGATTGGTTAACTCAATCTCGGTTATCAGCTCATATACCTTAGTTTGACCATATATGGTAAATGATTGCGCTAAATGTTGCTAAGCTAAAATTTTTTACGCCAGAAATCGAAATTTCTCTTGGTATAAAGCACAAGAAAACCGTTTTGGGGGAAAGTTTGAATCAATTTCGAAGCTTAGAAGTACGCGAAAAGGTAAGAAATGTTTTTGTGATGAGCCTGTGTCTGTCTGACCACCAGGTATTACACAACATCGCATCTTCATCAAGTTTTTTCGATTTCGCTAGGATTTTCTCCCTTTTTTCGCTCGTATTTCGTACTTCCAAACTTTTGGAGTTTAAGGAATTTAATAAAACAATTATTCCATTCGCGCTTGTTGGATATGAGACTGGTTATAGCGCGCCTCGTTGGCTATTTACCATCTCATATCCAACGCGCGCTCATGGAATAATTGTTAAATATCCTCTGTTGTACATAGGGATGGACTCGAGACTCTCTTTCTAATATTTTGTTTACCAATCTAGATAGAATAGATAATTATTGCTCGTGTCGTTAAACATAGGTACGATAACGAATTTGCGAATATAACACCTATACAATTTAATGGTGGATACTTTTATCTTCCCTCTATGAAATATTTTTGATTCTTTGCAGACAGACAAACGGGGAAGCATAAGGATAGCCTCTTCCTGTACCTAAAAAAGCCTTTCAAGGCGCCTTCTTTTCCTTCGGTCAAAAAGTCCTATATGGATCCAAATTACTTCAGTCAAAGCTCGTACCAGTACCCCCATCCATCCTCCTACCCTCAGTCGACTTACAATTCATATTACTCGAACGCTTACCCTTCGCCATCTTCCTATCCCTACACCTCATTTGCCAGTTATTCCGCGGGATATCCTGTTCAGATCAGCCAAACCAGTTGCACTCCGTCTGTCTTTCCTGGAACAAATGCAAAATACCGAAGTGAGACGTTTGAAGTTAAGGGAAAAGGTAAGCTACAAAAACGTGGGAGGCGTTTACTAGTTTCTACTGAAAAAACCTGAGGTGCTACGTCTTAGATGGGACCGAAGTGAGAATCTAGTTTTTTTCATCAGCGTCAGAAAATGCCTTTTTAAACCAAGGTTTTGAAAGAAAGTAAGCAATAGACCAAATGTCCTACCCAACTTAAATTTCCCTGAGTTAAGATTCTTTATGCTTTGTATTGCAATTATAATGTAGCATTCACATTTTAACATAACTCCACATAACTCCTGTACTCCATGAGTTACACTGGCTACTAGTGCAAGCGCGCATTCAATTTAAGATCATTCTGTTATTAGCTTTCTAAGCCATTCATGGTTAGCAATCTTTTATCTAGTGAATGCAAGCCCTCGTATAATCTTAGATCCAACTCAGGCATTTTATTGAAGAGTGGAATGAGCTTCCATTACAATAACGCACTATTCAATCTGTAGAAGTTTTCAAGAAGTCAATTAAGTCATTCCTTTTTAAACAAATTTTCCTTGATTAGTGGTTAAATGTGTGAAAGTTATATTGCCTTTAGACATGTAATCACCTTTTAAATTGTATTACTTTTAAGGTTTTAACTAACCATAAATATCCTAATTATCTGACTTTTTTGATTTTATAGATCTTATTATGTAAAGCGCTATTGATCTTCTTATTGTAAATAGCACTATATAAGCAATAATTTATTATTATTTATTAATGATATGGAAATACCTGGAACTACATGTTTAATTCCCAAGGGCTTTGAATTGGGTGCGATATTGAATTAGCCGATTTGGGCAGCGTTTACACGAACGCGGTTTCACACCGACACGGTTTTTTGACTTCGAAA
>NC_090879.1:10324171-10341671 GCF_036669935.1 Montipora foliosa
ACAGGTGAGTTTACGGTGAACGGCTCGACTCTTATGGCTGGCAAAAACCAGCATACAGCCGATTCCAGCTGGCTGTATGCTGTGCTCCAAGGTCACACATGGACCGTATAGCGGCTGCCAGAGGCGCCATTGTATGCTTTCGATTCGACCTTGTTGAGCTGCGTCGTTGCTGTACTTTGCGACGGCGATTAGCAGCAACAATTATTATTATTATTATTACTTATGGCTATTAATGAGCATCAGGATACTATTACGACACATTTGAAACAAGCATAAATACCAGAGTTTACCATGTTGTGGTTACTGGTCGAAGGTATCTGAATATGGCAGAGGGGGCCCTGAGCCCTATTTTTTTTTTACCTTGCACCTCTTTGCAAAACCAGTCCAAATCAATAATTTACACCATCAGACACTTAGCCGAGTGAAGGAAAACAAAGAATTTAAAAAGATATTCCAAACAGGTGAAATGAGTGTGTTTAGTTTACTTAGACTGAATATCTCACCATTTTTTTGTTGGTGTATTTCAGCTGTTTGTACGGCAACAGTGGATCTGGGTTTTCTTATTGACGGCTCTGGTAGCATAGAACAAGCAGGAGCTGGAAACTTTAAAAAAGAGCTTAATTTTGTTAAGCAAATCGTCAACGGCTTTAAAGTGTCCAAGAAAGATACACACGTCGGCGTTATAATTTTCTCTAGCAATGCAAGGGTTTGTATAAGATAATCGATTCTCTTTACTTCTGTCAACTTCAAAGTGCATCTCAGGGCCATATATAATCGACATAATCGCGAACAAGACTAACAAACCTCCGAGATGCGTTCCTTCCGAATGTTCTCTTGAATATGCTTGTTGTGCTTGGGATCAAACCTTGAGGAAGTACAGCGGAGGGCTGCCCGCTTCGCTTTCCGAGACTACTCTCGTAACTCAAGTGTCTCTTACATGCTTAACGTCCTGGATTGGCCACTACTATCTGTGCGTCGGGAGTGTCAACGATTAAATTTCATGTATAAGTCCTCCCATAACCTTAATGGGGTGGATCTCTCTAAGTATGTGACTCTCTCCCAATCTCAGACAAGACGATCTCATGATATGGTATTTAACCACCTCTGTCCCCGTACTGATTTCTTCAAATTTTCCTTCTTCCCACGTACTATCCCTGTTTGGAACAGCTTCCCTCAGGAGGTCGTTTATTCCCCAAACCTCACTGCCTTTAGTTCTAGGGTGAATGCGTGGCGAAGTTGCTCTGTGACCTGACCTCAATTGGCTTTTTGCAGCTACAGTGTAGTAGACAATAACTTTATTGTACATATAATTGATTATTTATAGTCTATTTATTTCTTTTATTTATAGATGTGTAATTGCGTTATGTGTGAACTTGTAATTTGCGTCACAAGATTGATTATTTGTTTGTACATTTTTAGTTACATCGGTTGTTATGCAAACAAGCGTTACCGATCAATGAAAGAGAAACAGAAACAGAAACAGAAACAGAAATGTCAGTGTTCATAACTCGATGGTTGATCTTCTGCCAAGCTGAACAGTTCTTTTTTATATGGTGTTAAATGAAACCATGATCAACTGCGCAGAAATGTTCATTTAGAAAAGTAACGAGTCTACACATGAACAACATTCTTATTATTAATCGGAACATGTTCATGCATGATTTCCGGTTTATCTATCGAGGGGAAACGCACACCTTTAAAGTGGTCGGTTAAAATGTTAGCTTACATGCATGTTCACGGTTGCTCGATGAATTTCTTCTTCAAGATCACTTTCCTTGTCGCATTAAACCTCTCATAAATTATCTTAAGACTAGTTAAAATTATTGTTTTGCGAATTTGAAACAAATACATGAATTACTGTCTATTGCTTTTTTTAAAAAGTAAAAAAAGAAAACGTTTGCCAAATAAATTGCTCTTAAGTTTAAAGTTTTTTTTACGCCGGAAGTGTCTTACACTAAAAGCTTAGTACGCGAATATGTTTATTTACCATAACTACATCAATAAAAACTCTTCAGAATTACTTCTATAAACGTAACTTACTTCGAAAGAATTCTTTTGGTCTTGTAGGAGTGTCCAAATCCTTTAACAGGACTTTCAACTCTCTTTGGCATCGCGAATCTCTGAGTCATCTCAGCATTTCAACTGACAATCTGTCAAACAAGTTGAGCTCGAAGTCAGGAACAACGCTGGCATTATTTCCTTATGTCCAAAAGTTTTTTCCACAATAACGTTGAGTAAAAATAGGAGTTGTGGTCTGAAAACTAGGAACATGAAAAAAATAGTTGCTGGCAGGTTTTGCCGGCGAAAACAAAAGAAACAACCTCAAGTCACCATGCAACCTGCCGGAAAATCAGAGCTAGACACTTGGCACGCTTATATGTTAAGAGTGGGGGCTGGAGTATTTTTAGCTTGCAGGATAAATTTTGTAATCTAATTAACTTATGCAGGATGGTTTTGAGGCGGTAGAAATCCACTGCAAGTCAGACAAAGACACCCCTTCTTAAGTCGTTTACAGAAAGTTGTTAAACTTCCGGCGATATAGGTATATATGTTGCGGGTAAAATCCGTTCTCCAGGTTAAATTGGTGATAATGAGATTCTAATTTTGCCTGTACTGTTTACTTACCGGTATTCCAACTCGGACCCTCGAGATCTATAATCCTGTGTCTTCTACACTACAACGACGAACATGCTCAACCCAACACACTTCTTTTCTCACTCACTCAGATGAATTGCAAAAACGTTCTTTGGAGCCGTGCTCAACCCAACACACTTCTTTTCATTATTTACTTGAGTAAAATCAGTCAATTGATATCCATGTATAATAACCAGAATTAATCCTAACCTGACCCCAGTTTTTCTCTAGGCTTAACTTAGGCTCCAAAGAACGTTTTTGTAATTCATCTGAGTGAGTATTCTACCTTGGTAAATTGAGGATCATCAATTTAACCAAGGTAGAAACGGATTCAACCTGAAAACGGATGTTACCGGGAACATTACAACAACAAATTTTCATTGCTCCTTTTCGTTTCATCGACAAGGGTGGTAAGTTCAGTAGCCAATAACTTCATATCCCAGTGAAAAACTGGCCTAGTCAGAAATAAAACGCGGTGGATCTCCAAATTACTGAAAGGATTCCAAAAACACTCGGCCACTAAACCCACGACACTTAGATCTCGTTTACAACACATACAAATGATTTTTCCCAATAATGGCGAACTCACTGAGGATGTGCGCACATTCTTTTCACTCCAAACAACAAGGCTATTCCTTCTGTACGAAGAGCTTTACACTTACTTCTGTGTTGCGCATTTTTTTCTGTTTTCCTTGCTTAAATATTTATGGAAATCTTCTACACCAATCTCTCTTCACTTTTATAATGGTCCGCCCCTTTAAGTCGCGATTAGATGGAACGCAACATAGATGGAGTCTACACAAGAATGCTGAGGACGGTTCTCAACGTCACCTGGGAAGACCACACCAAAAACGTCGACCTTTACGGCACACTTCCCCGGGTTACCGAAAAAATCAGAGCCAGAAGAATGGGCCTTGCTGGTCACTGTGTCCGCCACCCTGAGCTGGTTGCATCAAATCTCATCGTCTGGGAACCAAAGCACAGTACTCGCAGTAGGGGAAGACCAGCAACCATTTACATGACCACCCTCAGAAGAGATACTGGACTCAGTAACACTGGCGAGATTGGCGCCGCTCTTGTGAACAACAGAAACCAGTTGAGAGCAGCCATCCGTGATTCCCGAGTTGGTGTTGGCTAATACCCTCGTCTGTAGTAGTAGTAGTAGTAGTAGTAGTAGTAGTAGTAGTAGTAGTAGTAGTAGTAGTAGTAGTAGTAGTAGTAGCAGTGGCAGTAGCAGTAATAGTAGTAGTAGTAGTAGCAATAGTAGCAGTAGTAGTAGTAGTAGTAATAGCAGTAGCAGTAGTAGTAGTAGTAGTAGTAGTAGTAGTAGTAGTAGTGGTAGTAGTAGTAGTAGTAGTAGTAGTAGTAGTAGCAGTAGCAGTAATAGTAGTAGTAGTAGTAGCAGTAGCAGTAGTAGCAGTAGTAGTAGTAGTAGTAGTAGTAGTAGTAGTAGTAGTAGTAGTAGTAGTAGTAGTAGTAGTAGTAGTAGTAATAGTAGTAGTAGTAGTAGTAGTAGTAGTAGTAGTAGTAGTAGTAGTAGTAGTAGTAGTAGTAGTAGTAGTAGTAGTAGTAGTAGTAGTAGTAGTAGTAGTAGTAGTAGATCGTCTATAAATGGATCACGGATTGCCAAACAATACTAACGTTCAAGCTCTTGACCACCTCAATTTTTTGTGTATTTATCCAGGTTGGTCCTGAAGTTTAACCTGCTTTCGTCAGTCGATCCTTAAACGTAATTCGTCATCTGTTTTCGTATCTCAGGTTGTTTCTGGCTTTGATGAACACTATGACAAAAGAAGTGTATTAGCAGCAATCGAATCAATCCCATATCCAGGAGCAGGAACTAAGATTGGCAAAGCTTTAGATTTAGCCAGCACCCAGCTTTACGGCAAAAGTGTTCGGTCAGGCATTCCAAATATGCTTATCGTCCTAACAGACGGTCAGTCGATGGATCAAGTAACTGGGCCTGCGCAACGATTAAGAGACTCCGGAGTGACCATATTTGCTGTGGGCATCGGTGGAGGTTATAACCTTGCCGAACTGAAGGCTATGGCCACAGATCCCGATTCTCAGCACGTGTATAGAGCCAGCTTCAACAATCTGAACGCAATTGTTCAATTGATCAAGAATAGAGCTTGCCTGGGTAAATAATACTTGCTGGTTATTCTATCCAAAAAAATTGACAAAACATTATACAGTGCTTTATATTAACGCATTTTTCTTTTTTGCAATGGGGACGGGTTGGTGGGTAATAGGTTATCTCCCTATATTATATCAGGTGAGATAATCGCGCTTGCGTTATTGTGTGTTGCTTTGCATGGGAATGCATCATCATTTGATCTCCTAATGGAAACTTGCAGTGCATGGTTAGGCTAAAACACGGCGCAAATTCTCCGGAAGTAAAGCTATTGGTTTTATTTCTTGCCGGAATATGTTAGGGATAATGAAAAACTTCCTACGTGTCAGCAAGTTACGGGTGTTAATGCTTACTCGTATCAGTCTCTTTTTCTTTAGGATCTGGAGGAACCTCACAACCAGCACCCCCCATAGCCTCAAGTGCAACACCAAGAGCTCCTACAACAACTCAACCACCGAGTAAGCAAATGTCGGTTATGCTGTTGAATCAGATCTAACTGCAATGTCTTCTAACGAAGGATAGCGACATTTCCAACAAGATAAGTAGCTAGCTAGAATGCTCATTATAAAAAAAGAAGGTTTGGGTGGAAATGGGTAGGCCAAGGTATAGGGAAACTCGTGATGTGCTCTCTAGACAAATTAAATAAGAACTCCGGTGAACGTGAAATGAACCGGGAGGTCCCCTTTGTAAAGCTTAGTTTGCATTTTATAAGTTGCACTAACATCAAGAAAAACCCAAACGTTTTAGCGCAGCCCACACAGCCTACTTCTTGGGTTTCCCCGACTCCAGGCAGACAGATATCTCCTACCCAGCCTACAGGTGAGTGTACAATAAACTGCTCCGATCTTGCTCGAATGTTATGGCGCTGTTGATAAGCATGAAGGTGCAATTTAAGGAAGTAAATCTGTATTAGCCTTGTGGTTTATAAAAGAAATAGAGACACGATCCTTTGGCTGCACTTATCTGAACTGTTGCCTCTGCAGACTCTTGAAAAAGTCAGGCAGCTTCAAGGGGATCCGAATTAACCCATGATTTCTGTCATGTCGGTGCAATGCTTTACCAACTAAACTGTGAAGCCACTCAGTTGGGATTCTACACGAGGCGTGTTGGTTTCTTTGCCGTTAATAATTGACAGCTTGTGGAAGAGGTTGCGAAAAGAGAAAACTGCGGAGTAAGTCATGTCAGTGAATGAAGACGTTATCGTGTTCTGAGGAAACTATAGCGAGACAAAAAAAGAGTTGAAGACAAACGGACCGTTTATATTTCCCACTGAAAAAACATGATATTGGATTTCGGTCCCGATTCATAGAAACTAAAAACTATCCAATTGAAATCGACCCCGAGATTTCCGAGTATAACAGACTCAAATGCCATATTAAGACATCGACCTCTGAAGGGCACCAAAAAATAGTGACTTGGCTTAATGATAGACCGCTATATTCTCGAGCACGTAGTCTTTTATGGGATCCTCGTTTCCTAAGTAGGCTCTCTTTGAAATAGAAAGGCTCGGTTGCTCAACAACTCCATATGATCCAATTTCGGTCTCTTTATAAGCGGTTCCCGGGCGCGGTTACCTTACGCGGTGAGTGGACACGGTTAGCAGTTGCAGTTGGCGGACGCGGCTAGCGGACTTAGTTAGCGCCCGGGCTGGAGGACGGGTCGTGAATAGCGGTCGTGGTTAGTGGTCGGACTTGCGTTCGCGGTGGTGGTTAGCGGTCACAGATAGGAAAAAGTATCCCTACTGAGTGGCTTCATAGCTTAGTTGGACAGGTAAAGCATTCCACCGACATCGCAGACATCTCAGGTGTCTGCAAAAGACATTTGCCTTAATTGTCCACATGAGTAGGAGGATCATTTCTTCCTTCAAAGATACAAGTTCCGAGACATTTGACACATCCATAGACACTGCAGCTTCCGGTGTTGTGGTTCACCAGAAAGTAACAAATTATGTTACAAGGAGGGCCGTTAGCGTTCTTCTATAACACTTTAAGTTGTCCTTCAGTGCAAAACCAGTCCAAATCAATAAATGATATCATCAGGCTTCAGCACAGTAAGGGACAAAAGAGAATTAAAAGAGAACTTCCTAAACAGATAGAGGACCGTTAAAAAACTCAATTATCCTTCAGGACAAAGTTATCAAATCTGAGGTCACGAGTTACGCTCAGTATTCACGCTGTGAATTCCTCGCCTTTCCTTTGTCGTTTCTTGTATTTCAGCTGTTTGTACAGCAACAGTGGATCTGGGTTTTCTGATTGACGGCTCTGGTAGCATAGAACAAGCAAGACGGGGAAACTTCAAAAAAGAGCTTAATTTTGTCAAGCAAATCGTCAACGGCTTTAAAGTGTGCAAGAAAAGTACACACGTCGGTGTTATAATTTTCTCTAGCAATGCAAAGGTTCGTATGAAAGTGAACGAATTTGTTTAGTTTTGGTGACTTTAAAACGCTCCTCACTGTCATAATCGAACAGGGACACGAACTGAAAGCTCCATAAGGTGTCCCTCCCAAATGCACCCATTACTCGATGGTTACACTGCTGACACACTGAACATTTCTTTTGCAACCTTAAGATTGAGTTTTATGATGTTAAATGAATTCAAAACAATGAGGAAAGCAAGCGCGGATATGCTTAATTTAACAAAATGACAAACCTACACATGACGAATATTCTTAAACATGGGCACGAGTTCAGTATTTTTTGTTTATCTATCTAGCAAAACTTACAGCCTTAAACTTCTTGGTTAACGCTTGTATTTAAATTCAGAACACAAAAGAAAAAAGAGACGAGCTTGGGCTAAAAACTGAAAAAACATGAAAATGTAAGCTTACGTGATGCGTTCGCTTCCTAACTTCTTCAAGACTTTCCCTTATAGTTTAAAACATCTTCTATTAGTATTCAGTAAAATTATTGGGTTTTGATAATTTGAAACAAATAGGACCGTAAATAATCATCTGTTTTCGTATCTCAGGTTATTTCTGGCTTTGATGAACACTATGACAAAAGAAGTGTATTAGCAGCAATCGACTCAATTCCATATCCGGGAGCAGGAACCAAGATTGGCAAAGCTTTAGATTTAGCCAGAACCCAGCTTTACAGCAAAAGTGCTCGGTCAGGCATTCCAAATATGCTTATCGTCCTAACAGACGGTCAGTCGATGGACCAAGTAACTGGGCCTGCGCAACGATTAAGAGACTCCGGAGTGACCATATTTGCTGTGGGAATCGGTGGAGGTTATAACCTTGCCGAACTGAAGGCCATGGCCACAGATCCCGATTCTCAGCACGTGTATAGAGCCAGCTTCAACAATCTGAACGCCATTGTTCAATCGATCAAGAATAGAGCTTGCCTGGGTAAACAATACTCGCTGGTTATTCTATCCAAAAAAATTGACAAAACATTATATAGTGCTTCATATTAATACATTTTTTTTTTGAATGGGGAAGGGGGTGGTGGGTAATAGGTTATCTCCCTATATTATCAGGTGAGATAATCCGGCGCGCTTGCCGTATTGCGTGTTGCTTTGCACGGGAATGCATCATCATTTGATGTCCTAATGGAAACTTGCAGTGCATGGTTAGGCTAACACCTGGCGCAAATTCTCCGGAAGTACAGCTATTGGTTTTATTTCTTGTCGGAATATGTTAGGGGTAATGAAAAACTTCCTTCGTGTCTCACTCAGCACGTTGCGGCTGTTAATGCATACTCGCATCTTTTCGTGTTGTTAAGCACGCCATCTCTTTTTCTTCAGGATCTGGAGGAACCTCACAACCAGCACCTCCCATAGCCTCAAGAGCTCCTACACCAACTCAACCACCGAGTAAGGAAATGTCGGTTATGCTGTTGAATTAGATCTCACTGCAATGTCTTCTAACGAAGGATAGCAACATTTTCAACTGATAAGTAGCTACGTAGCTAGAATGCTTATTATAAAAAAGGAAGGGTTGGGTGGAAATGGGTAAGGCAAGGTATAACGAAACTCGTGATGTGCTCTCTAGACAAATTAAATAAGAATTTCCGGTGGACGTGAAATGAACCGGGAGGTTCCCTTTGTATAGCTTACTTTGCATTTTATAAGTTGCACTAACATCAAGAAAAACTCAAACGTTTTAGCGCAGCCCACACAGGCTACATCTTGGCGGATTTCCCCGACTCCAGGCACACAGATATCCCCTACCCAGCCTACAGGTGAGTGAACGGTGAACGGCTGAGATATTGCTTGAATGGGATCCTCGTTTCCTGAGGAGGCTCTGTATGAAATAGAAGGGCCCAGTTACTCACAAACTCCATATAAATCCAATACGTTCTCTTTAATATAAGAGGTTACCGTGCGCAGTTAGCTGACGATGTTCGCAGTTGCGGTTAGCGGACTCGGTAAGCTCTCGTGGTTGGTAAAGGGGTCGTGAATAGCGGTCGGAGATGCGTCCGTGGTGGTGGTTAGCGGTCCCGGATAGGAAAATGTTTCCCAAGTGAGTGGCTTCATAGCTTAGTTGAACAGGCAAAGCATTCCACCAACATCACAGGAGCCACGTGTTCGAATCCCGTTAAATCCGCCTGAATTTCTCAGTTGTCTGCAAGAGACATTTGCCTAAATTGTCCACATAAGTAGAAGTTATGAGTTATCAAATCTGAGGTCACGAGTTAAGCTTAATATTCACGCTGTGAATTCCTCGCCTTTCCTTTGTCGTTTCTTGTATTTCAGCTGTTTGTACAGCAACAGTGGATCTGGGTTTTCTGATTGACGGCTCTGGTAGCATAGAACAAGCAAGACGGGGAAACTTCAAAAAAGAGCTGAATTTTGTCAAGCAAATCGTCAACGGCTTTAAAGTGTGCAAGAAAAGTACACACGTCGGTGTTATAATTTTCTCTAGCAATGCAAAGGTTTGTATGAAAATGAAGGATTTTTTTTTGTTTCAAACAGGACCAGCTGAAAGCTTTACAATGTGTCCCTCCCAAATGAGTCCAAAAACTCGATGGTTACATTGCTGTCACACTTAGCATTTCATTTGAAACATAAAGACTGAGTTTTACGTTGTTAAGGACGGTGCCTACTATTGTTATTGCGCATACGTTCTGCTCATGTCGAGATACTCGGATTTCCTATCGGCGGTGCTTATTAATATAGGGATATTTTTGCGCGGTTCAAAACTATGCGGAGAAAGTAGAACTTAGCAAGTGCTCTTGGTATCCAAAACAAAAATTTGGGGGTAACCATGCATTTTTCAGAGATAATTAAGCTTCAAGTTGGCAAATTACGCCATACATTGCTTTGTATTTTAAAGCTTTTTACAAATATGGTTGATTAATTATCGTTGAAAAATGCGTGGTTACCCCCAATTTTCTTTTTGGATTTCAATAATGCTTGTTAAGATGTGCTTTTCCCACATATTCAGTAAACCGCGCAAAAATACCTTTGAATTAGTAGGCACCGTCCTTAAATGAATTCAAAACAGTCTTTAAACTAAGCAGGAGAATACTCAACAACTTCGCAAAGCTACACATGACCAATATTCTTAAACATGGGCACGAGTTCAGTATTTTGTGTTTATCTATCTAGCAAAACTAACGGCCTTAAAATTCTCGGTTAACCTCGTATTTAAATTGAAAACATGAAAGAAAGAACTGACGCGTTTGGGCTGAAAACTAAGAAAACATTTAGAAATGTAAGTTACATGATGGGTCCCTATTTGTGAATTTCCCATTGTAGACTTTGCGTTGCAGTTGAAAACGTCTCTTATTTAAGTTCAGTAAAATTATTGGTTTTGAAATTGAAAACAAATACATGCATTAATATATACCACCTTAAGTAATCATCTGTTTTCCGACGTATCTCAGGTTATTTCTGGCTTTGATGAACACTATGACAAAAGAAGTGTCTTAGCGGCAATCGAATCAATCCCATATCCAGGAGCAGGAACTAAGATTGGCAAAGCCTTAGATTTAGCCAGAACCCAGCTTTACGCCAAAAGTGCTCGGTCAGGCATTCCAAATATGCTCATCGTCCTAACAGATGGTCTGTCGATGGATCAAGTAACTGGGCCTGCGCAACGATTAAGAGACTCCGGAGTGACCATATTTGTTGTGGGCATCGGTGGAGGTTGTAGCCGTTCCGAACTGAAGGCCATGGCAACAGATCCCGATTCTCAGCACGTGTATAGAGCCAGCTTCAAGAATCTGAACTCCATTGTTCAATCGATCAAGAATAGAGCTTGCGCGGGTAAATAATGGTCACCGATTGTTCCCATTAAGTTGGCTCCCTAGAGTATTTGCAAATACCCTCACTACAGAGCACGAGTTATAAAAGAAACCCAGTTAGTTTTCCTTGTGGAGATTTACGAGTATGTGTATCGATATAATAAGGCTTATTTTTTGGGTGTCAATTTTTAGGCTATTGCAAGAGAAAATGAGGACATCAAAAGGAGGCTCCCGTTCCAGCCCTTGGGATATGTCGTGCCCACGAAAGTTATTTTTAGACGAGCGGAAGTCTTCCGAGACGTCCGCATGCAGGCCAACCTCGGTCCGATGTTTGAAAGAAAATATATATTCATCAGCCTTTCACGTGCGCCATCATTTTCTCTTTTCACTAAGAACCTGAGAGCGAGGCAAGACTGCATGCGGACGTCTCAGAAGACAGACTTTCGCTAGAACAAAGACTTCCGCTCGTCTAAAAATAACTTTCGTGGACACAACATATCCCGGCCAACGCCTTGTGCCTCCCTCTCTGTCCCCTTATTTTCTCTTGGCTATTGCCATTACTGTGGCAACATCACATTTAATGACAGGCAGGTATATTCCTATTTCTGGCCTAAATTACTTTTAATATTTATACTTTCCTTCAGTGAATTTTTCGCCACGTTATGGAAATGATATTTTATAATATTACTATATTAAAAGTCAAGGTCGTTCAGACGGATTTGCGAGTATTCTGTAATTTGTCATTTTGTAAATATATTCTCTAACAGATTTTAACAAATATGGGGTATTTGACAGGAGCTGTATGTGGTCAGAACTGAGCCAATTAAAAAAAAAAATTACCGAAGGGAACGCGAGAAAATTAGCAGTTAATTTTACAGATTTGGTCACGTTTACGTCAGAAAAATCAGAAAAACACGCGCGATTCAGGCTTTACAGGCCATACTAGTGCCCAGCTTGCGCGCGGTCCTAAAATTCTAGGGAGCCTCCTTAACAAGTGCCTCATATTTATACCTTTTTTGAGGGGGCAGGGGGAAGGGGGGGGGGGGGGTTGGGAGAGTGGTGGTGGGTGATAGGTTATCTCCCTATATTATAGGATGAGAAAGTAGATCTTATTGCGTGTTTCTGTGAAGGGGTGGAGGTGTACTGAGTGGTAGATCTCGTTATGTAAACTTGCAGTGCATGGGTATGCCAAAGCTCTAGGAGTACTCAGTGTTATTGGTTTATTTTTGTTGCTGGAAAGAGTGATGTGTGGGGGAAAAGAGCATCTTATCTGTGATGCATCCAATATTTGCATGTTTTCTTGTTAAGGGCACCGTCTCTTTCTCTTTAGGATCTGGAGGCGTCTCGCAACGAACACGTAAGTAATGGCAACAAAGGCGTTGTGGCAAAAGCGAGACAGTAAGTTACCATTTATTAATTTCTAATAACATTCTAATTTCCAGTAAAACGGAAATTAGATTGTCGCGGAGATGCTGTGCGTTTTCTTGATCTTAAGTGTAAATAATGAATACAAAGAGAAGGCACGCACGCACCAGCTCAGTTGGGGCGGTAAAAAGGTGACCACCGAGGATCACAAATTTATCAGTAAATGTAGTTCACTGTCACGTGTTACCGTCGTAAAATAGGGACTTTTTCTTTTTAATATGGTACAGAAGGTAACATCGCGGTTCTCATTTCCATGATCTGTTTACTTTTCAGAAAAAGATCCCTTTCTACAAAGTCCTTTAACAGGTTCGTTAGAGTTATTTATTTGATACTTATATGGTGGTAAAGAACTTTTATGGTCCTCTGAAGGAAGTGAATTTGTTCTTGTCACACGGCGGCCATATTGTCCCCGGAGACCGAAAAAGCTTTGTTTTACCACGCTAAGTCTCGCAGTGGAAACCATGGGGGTGAGGCTTGGCGTGGTAAAACAAAGGTTTTTTTGGTCTCCCGGGACAATATGGCTGCCGTGTGACAAGGGCGAATTGGGTTAACCAGCAGCCTATTGCAAAGAGCGAACAACTGGTACACCCACTTTGACCTGGTTATTCTTAGATCCATGTTCTGCGCGAATTTATATGTTGGAGTCGTTGGCGGGTGATTGGTTAAAAGGCACAATACTTCGCCATAAATCTGTGTTAAATAGAAACGCACTGAGAAAACTTACCAAAAGGAGAGAAGAGGGAGTTGTATGCTCCATGTCCTGGCTCCATGTCGTCTATTGTTAAGAATTACGCGTGGAAAGAAAATTACGTGTTAGCTGAGAAAAATTACCTTTTCTCAACTAATTACATAATACGTGAGCCACTTCGAGACATAGTCAAGAAGAATAAATATTCTAGGATAACTAAATGTTTTAAATCCATTAGCACCCGACCATGGAGACTATCTCTTTTCGATTTCCTTTGCAGTGTGTGAAGCTAGGATGGACCTCGCCATCCTTATAGATGGCTCACAGAGTGTAGAATACTTCGGAGCTGGAAATTTTCGAAAATGTCTTAGATTTGTTCAATACCTTGTAAGTAGTTTTAACATTGCTAGAGAGGGAACACACGTCGGAATGGTAGTCTTTTCCAATACCGCGGAAGTCGTCTTTCGATTTGAAGAGTATTTGAGCCTCACATTGATTTCAAGAGCTATTGGCAACATAAAATATCTCCAAGGGGGTATACACATTGGAAACGCTCTTGACGTAGCTTGGAATCAGTTGATAGATGCTAGTGCACGGCAAGACGTTCCTAAAGTATTACTGGTCATGACTGTTGGTGCATCACAGGTCAGTCTCAAATTTACTTATAGGAAATGGGCCCTTTGATTGACACTGTCACATGGTATAAAATCTGCCCTGCTGGATGGCAAACTACGCACTGGGACATCCAAAACAAAGAAAAGCCACGCTTGTCTGGTTGAAATCGCTTTGTTTTGGAGGCTGTCGCATTTTTACGTTTTGCCATCCAGTGTGGCGGATTTTGTACCATGTGACAGTAGCATGCAAAGAGCCCATTGGGAAGATTCTTAATACATGTATTTTGTTAAATATGTTATTTTGCTCCGGTGAGCAAGAAGCTATCTACTTTACTTTCTCTTGGCGGTGCCTCGAACAACCCTATTCTTCCTTTGTGCTCTCCTATTCTTCCTCTTACTTCTGATCATAGCTGTATATGTTGCCTGTTAAATCCGTTCTCCGACGGCTAGAATCCGTTTTTAGCTAGGTTGAATATACGCACTCAGATGAACTGAAGAACTTTTTTGGAGCCGAAGGTCCGTTTAAAACAACGCATGTTACATGTGCCGAATCGAATGCAAATGAGAAATTAAAAATCTATTGTTTTTGCTCATTTGCATTAGATTCGGCATATGTAAAATGCAACGTTCCAAACGGACCTTAATAAACCTTTTCGGCTTGTACATTTTGTTTTCCCAATACAGATCATGTGATAATACTCAGGAGGCTTGGTCCTTTGTTTTGTTCATTAAAAAGAGTGCATGTAGGCATATTCATGCTTGCATGCCCTCATTTTAATGAACAAAACAAAATACCAAACCTCCTGAGTATTATCACATGATCTGTATTGGGAAAACAAAATGTACAAGCCGAAAAGGTCTTTTAAGCCTACAGAAACATTTTGGTCAGGTTAGGAATTGTTTTGGTTATTATACATGGAAATCAATTGACTTATTAGACAAAAGTAAATAATGAAAGGAACTTTGTTCGGTTGAGGATATTCGTCGTTGTAGTGTAGTGGTGAAGACACGGGACTTATATAGAACTGGAGGGTCCGCGTTCGAGTACCGATGGTAAGTGGATAGCACAGTTCTTTGTTCCCTAACTATATTGCAATGTTGAGATTTAATGGGTAAGTGTATTAACACAGAAACCGATAAGATGATATGAAACAGTAAGAAACTTGAGGGAAGGTATAGTTGTTTTCAATCCTTTAATTTTTTGGGAGTTGATATCTGCTTAAAACTAGGTAGAGTTCATATTTCACCTAGGTAAAATGAGGATCACCAATTAAACCTGGGTTGAAAACGGATTCAACCTTATTCCTGTTCCTGGACTCCCTCTTACCCCGCCCTCAAAATGGGCCTGGAACCCAGGCGGGAAAAGAGAGAGCCCTGTATTACTGGGTTCCAGGCCCATTTGCAGGGCGGGGTAAGAGGGAGTCCCGGAACAGGACTAATTCAACCTGAGACTGGAGATATACTCGCACCATGAAGAAAACATCATGGAGGATATCTAGACTACCCTTTTATCTACACTTCATTTTTCAGTACCTTTTGAATGAAAAGCTGTAAACTATGTTTGTAATATTCTTTTAGGACGATGTTGATGAGCCATCAAGAAGGCTGAGAAATATGGGAGTAACAATCTTCACTTTGGGCCTTGGAGAATCGTTCGACATTAATCAGCTGAATGAAATGGCAACAGATCCAAACAGTAAACACGTGTTTACAGCAGAATTTTCGGCTCTAGACTCACCATTGATAGAAAAGATAAAAAATAATGTTTGCAAAGGTCGGTTTTCTGTGAGGCCATTTTTCGCCCTATATAAAAGAAGCTAGGTGGCCCTCGAATCTCAGATCCCCTCCCCCCCCCATCCCTCCAGGCATTCCGGATCCCGGATTTCGTATTCCAAACACACGGGTCTTGGAATTCTGGATTCTGGATTCCACGCTCTGGATTTCGGATTCTAAAGCCCCACATTTGCTGGATTCCAGATTCCAGATTCTTGCATGCACATCGGTTTTGTTTTGCTTTTGTTTTCTTTAACAGCTTTATTGGGTACTCCTCCTGCAACGTACAAGATAAATTTATAATACAACACAAGAGGAAAAAAAAAAAGGATAATAATAATAATGATGAAGAAAATAAATAAAGAAAAGAAAAGAAGCAAAACCCAAAAGGGGTAGGTGCAAAGGGCCTAACGTCCCATGCGAGGCACCGCTTGCCTGAACATAATTTATCAAGGAATTAACCATGCATGATAATGAAGTAGAATTAACCGTTGCGTTGGATCATGAAGATAAGATCGTGGCAAATACGCTAACGAGGAACCTAGCACCCAGTTGGCTATAACAAATCACATATCCAAAAAACGCAAATGAAATGCTTGTTTTGTTAAATTTTCATTGAATTTCTGTACTCTTTCAAGTTTTCAAAACGACTGGCGTAATAAAGTTCCATAATAGGTCATATTGTTTATTACCCGGTAACCGAGATTGAGAGAACCAATCAGAGCACAACGGAAACCAGGAGCCCATCAACCGGAGCCTCAATCTCCCATATAAACCCTTGGAGATAACCTTTGCCCGTATCTTTTTATTTGTAGACGTTCGAATTCCCGCGAATGCATTATGCCGTTCAATCAGAATACAGTTATTGTATTACGTCACAAGCAGTCACGCACCAGTAATCGCGTTCGTCTCACAAAATATTCTCAGACGGTTCTAAAAATAAAAAGATACGGGCAAAGGTTGACTTAAGGATATAGTCTGGATGGAGGCTCCGGGTGATGGGCTCCTTCGGAAACGCAATGTCCAAGATAGAAAATGTAGTAACTCTAATTAAAGCTTATGATGACTGATACTCGACGAAGATGGTTTAAGGGGAATCGATTTCCTCGATTCTGACCTTCAGTGCTCAGTTACTCACTTATAACACTTTTCTATTGGTCTCACTTTTCAGTTGCCGGTGGAATATTCAAGTCTAAAGGTAAGTAAGTTCCCCGAGTTGCCGGAGAAAACTGGGGAAACTTGACGTTAGCATAAATCAGGGGTCAGAGCCATTCAGAGAGCTTGTACATCAA
This sequence comes from Montipora foliosa, assembly GCF_036669935.1. NCBI lineage: Eukaryota > Metazoa > Cnidaria > Anthozoa > Scleractinia > Acroporidae > Montipora > Montipora foliosa. The sequence goes on from NC_090879.1 coordinate 10,340,923, forward strand.
TGCCAATTCGTTAGTCAAGTATAGACTGAGGCTAAAAAAATTCAATGTGCAGTTCAATTGAAAGGAACTTTTCTCGTGTCACCAAGTAACCATGTATTTCTTAGTTCGTATCTTGTCCATTTATCCATACAGCTGATCACGGCGCTAACTTCCAACCTCCTCATGAAAATACATCGGACAATGATATTTACAAAGGCGAGATCTTCGGGGAAGGTGGAAGGACAGCTGACGAAGCAAGTTCTGTGAAACGTCACGGAGAATTCCATGGTGGTAGTATTGGTGGTGCGGAGAGAGGTCAATTAATCAAAGTAGACTCGACACTGGTACATCATGGCAGAGGTGCGCTATTAGGGACTAATAGGGAGTTTAAGAAACCACGACCGCTATGGAGACGAAAACGTCACTCCAAAAGATAACTTTGAGCTGTTTTAAGTATTTCATGATTATTCTATCTTGTTTATATTATTCAATGTGAGTGAAGTGTCCTAAAACTGGATTGGTACAGACAGATTTGAAGTAAAGAGTGAGACTGAAAGACTCACGGTAGTTTGTCCACGTTGTCTTCAAAACCTTAAATTTGGTCAATTCACGTAGTTTTTTTGACGAGTACGGAAGTGAAATGTTTAAAATGCGTGCCGCACTTGCAGCACGAGCATTTTGATTCTTTTAACCAATAATATTACTGCTTTTTGGCGTTGTCGTTGCCGTAGCCGTCGTCGTTTCTTAAACTCCCTAATAAGATCTACGAC
>NC_090879.1:10356671-10366671 GCF_036669935.1 Montipora foliosa
CTCTTCTTCGGCCATTATCGGGCTGCAGAAATCGAATGGTTTTGTTCCAAGGGAAAATGGTTATCGGATAAGTGACTGGATACGGAATCGTATAGTCTTTATGTTGTTTTATTCGATCTATAAGAACGATACAAAATTCGAGAGAATTGAAACCTAATGCGAGTGATTCATGAAATTGCATGGGAAATTATAATTCTCAAAATTCAAACGGTTACAAAAAGTTACTTACTTCTGTGGCGATATCCAGTCAAACTTATTTCAGTATTCACAGGTCAGCAAAACAGGTCAGCAGATCGGACAGTAAAAACCTACAGGTTAGCGATATTCAACGTAAGATACAAAACGGGTGTTGACCTTTGTCTCTTATTTCGCGTTTCTTAAAATGTGTCATTCTAACTGAAAGATCAACTTACTTAGCTATTACGCCATCGACTGTCAATCACACGACAAATCAAATAAAATCAAAGGTCAATAAACGAATTAAATGTTAATCAACGAAACAATAACAAGTAACATTATATTAGCTTATATTAGGTCGAATGACAATCAGCATGCAAATGACCGTGCAAATTAATGATCAACTAAACTCTCGCCTCGGAAAACCAGCGAAACGCAGCGAAAAAAGTGTAGTTAACCGAACTGTAAAATGAATGCTAAAATTTTAAAGCTTAGGGATAATCACTGAAACGAGCGCTTAGGCTTAATCAGTAAACGAGTGCTATATTCATCACAGTATCTCGTAAAGAGTGTGATTAACCGAACCGTAACATGAAAGCTCAAATTTGAATGAAAGAACGAGACTAGTTAAGCTTCATCAGTAAATGATATTTTAGAACTTTAGAGATTTTAGAGATTTTAGAACCCCCAAAAGACCTTACATATTCTAGAGTTTTATAAATCTTAGACTCACAACATGGACCATGGATATTCTAGAACTGTAGAACGTTTAGAGATTTTAGAAGCCCCAAAGGATCGTTTGATATTGTCACCTCATATATAGAGTTATTTTAAAAAGACTGAGGGGCTTTGGGGCTTCTAAAATCTCTAAACGTTCTAAAGTTCTAGAATATCCATGGTCCATGTTGTGAGTCAAAGATTTCTAAAGCTCCAGAATATCAAAGGATCCCTAGCTCTTCTAACTAGAACAGTTCTAGAATGCTATAGAAGTCTCTAATGTCAAGACCTGCATCTTTATGGAATTTTTTGTTATCGACAACTAAAAAGTTATCGATAACTTGCAACTTTCCTCGTCTGTCGGTTCCCTAAGAACTTTGCATAATCATTTACTAAACTTAATTAAGGAGTTTAAATCTTACCAAAAGATCCCCAAGGAAAACTGAGGAAAAAATGCTTGTGAAAGAAATTCTTTCCTGATAAGTAGCGAATAAAGAAAGTCACTTGTATCGGCTACTTCAGACCCATGTTGAAAGGCAGTCATCAAATGACGTCATCAATCAAAAAGACAAAAGAAAAGGGCGCGGATAAACTAGGGACAAGTTGGGGCATGACGCAACGCAGCGTAACCCTAACCCTAACACGTCTATAACAACACGTGCATCCCATGTCTTCGCATAAATTAGGGTTCGGTTGATAAGATGCAGGTCACGTACGTACACGAGATGAGAAGGCGAAGGATGTGTATAAATTAGGGGCAGACAGAGAGAGAGAGAGAGAGACAGAGAGAGAGAGAGAGAGAGAGAGAGAGAGAGAGAGAGAGAGAGAGAGAGCTCTGTCCTGCTCAGGAGTTGAACTGTGAATGAGAGATGACAAGACTACAGAAAAGAAACCGATCACAAACTTTCCAGATGACCTCACCAAAGACCAACGAAAAACCACAACAAATTAAAAATAGCAGTTCATGTAAGCGCTGTGTTTCACTGGTTTTCTGATCATGTGAAGTTGTTTTTAAGCGCGATGCAATTCGAACATTTAATTTGCTTACGATTTCCTTTGCAGTGTGTGAAGCTAGGATGGACCTCGCCATCCTTATAGATGGCTCACAGAGTGTATAATACTTCGGAGCTGGAAATTTTCGAAAATGTCTTGGATTTGTTCAATACCTTGTAAGTAGTTTTAACATTGCTAGAGAGGGAACACACGTAGGAATGGTAGTCTTTTCCAATACCGCGGAAGTCGTCTTTCGATTTGAAGAGAACTTGAGCCTCACATTGGTTTCAAGAGCTATTGGCAACACAAAATATCTCCAAGGTGGTATGCACATTGGAAACGCTCTTGACGTAGCTTGGAATCAGTTGATAGATGCTAGTGTACGGCAAGACGTTCCTAAAGTATTACTAGTCATGACTGTTGGTGCATCACAGGTCAGTCTCAAATTTACTTAAAGGAAATGGGCCCTTTGATTGAAACTGTCACATGGTATAAAATCTGCCATGCTGGATGGCAAGCTACGCACTGGGACATCCAAAACAAAGAAAAGCCACGCTTGTCTGGTTGAAATCGCTTTGTTTTGGAGGCTGTCGCATTTTTACGTTTTGCCATCCAGTGTGGCGGATTTTGTACCATGTGACACTATCATGCAAAGAGCCCATTGGGAAGAGTCTTAATACATGTATTTTGTTAAATATGTTATTTTGCTCCGGTGAGCAAGAAGCTATTACTTTACTTTCTGAAAAGAGTTTTGTTGCAAGCATTTGCTCTGAATGACAGACGACCAAGGCTGACCAAGTTTCACAGCAAAAGCCATGGTCGCCGGTATGTGGTCAGACAATCACTGCAAAAGTTTCACACCAGACCTGGTGCAAAGTTTCACAGCAAAAGCCATGGTCGTATGTGGTCAGACAATCAACGCAAAAGTTTCACACCAGAACTGGTGCAAAGTTTCACAGCAAAAGCCATGGTCATGTGTCGTCAGACAATCACCGCAAAAGTTTCACACCAGAACTGGTGCAAAGTTTCACAGCAATAGCCATGGTCGTATGTGGTCAGACAATCACCGCAAAAGTTTCACATCAGAACTTGTGCAAGTTTCACAGAAAAAGTCATGGTCGTATGTGGTCAGACAATTACCGCAAACGTTTTACACCAGAACTGGTACAAAGTTTCACAGCAAAAGCCATGGTCGTACGTCTTGAGACAATCGTTGTCGTGGTCAGCCTTGGTAGGCGTTCATTCAGAGCAAATGCTTGCAACAAATCTCTTTTCAGAAAAAAGTACGTTAAGGGCCTGTCCACTAGCGGACAAAGTTAGAATTTTCTTACAATTGACAAAACGAAAACCGAAATTTGTTTCCTGTCAATTTTTGTTTGTAAGCTTACATCCCAACTTAAGACAGACTGTAAAGAAAATTTGTACTTTGCAGTTGGTCAAAATGAGCGATCTTGCTCTCAACCTTACTCTGAGTAAAAGAAATATTCTCTACAACAGATTATTGACAAAAAAAAACACTTCAACAGTTTGTCCAGTTTTTGCCTTTTGTCGGCAGTGTTTTTGAAAAAATTCTTCATGCGGAACTTTGTGAAGACGCGACAGACCATCCTGCGGCATTTGAGCGTTGGTGATGACAGAATCTTTGTCAAAATAAAGAAGTCTTACGCTATTGCAAATAGGGCCAAAAAAGTAAACTAACGATCTTAATATCCTAACGTAACCAAAACCTTGAAAACATTGCTTACGCTGCCCCAAATGGCCCGGAGATGTTGCTTCGCAATTCAGTGCATTTTTCTTTTAATTGTACGGCTAAGTCAGAAATCAGTGAAAGATCATATCCAGAGCGCTCGGAACAATAAACAATCAGTGTGGCAGATCCGGGAAGTCATAAACGGAAACGTTTATAAAACGTGACATTGCATGAAAAGAGCCCTCGTTGGCCTTTTGCAGAGGCAGATGAAAAGCCGGACCGGATCAACTGACTCGGACCGCCAGTCCACGACGGATCAACTCGAACCGACCCGGATCAGAAAACATAAGAAAGAAAACCGAAAACTAAATTCCAAAATTCCCGAGATCAGAGGGACAAACTTGTAATAAGGTTCACTCCATTACAACTGATCATAAACAAACTTAAGATGAAATTAGGGTAAACGAACAATCGCTCTTTATCCCTCAGTTCAGCTACATGGCTACGTGGCAATCTCAAATAGAATTCACGGCACAGTCCACCTCAGTGAGCGTTGGAATGCCACATTTCAAGGCGAAAAGTTGCTCTAGCCTTATGTAACAGTAAAAATGGACTCTCGATTTCGATGGAAAATTCGGTCTAGTACGCGTAAGAAGAACAAACATAAAATTCTCTTACCGTTTGCGATCTTCAAAGATCAAAAAGATATCTGGCTAGTTGCTCAACGCCTTCAAAATGACCGCAAATTGAACGACGTTTCCCGCCGCCCCGATCTACAGGATCTAAAAGGAGAGTGCATTTAAACAAAGCTTAGTTTTGGATTTCTTCCCCTAAAACAATGTAAAAATTTTTTTAGCTTCTTTTCCTCTATGAAGCAAAACCTTAGGCTAAATGAGAAATGTTCAGTATATTAAAATAGAGACCATTGTCAAATAGTTCCAACGGAAAATTCCAGCTTACCCAATTATAAACATACAGACTGGACATATGAAATAAGATTTGAATATGTTCTGCTAATGTTGTGCATTATTCAACGGAAAGACTATGCGTCTTCTATCGGCAGAGAACTGTTTGGGGAAAACATTTCCAGAGAGGTTTCCTAAGCTGACTATATCAGACAAAAAACGCAATATTTTGCTTACCTTAACTTTTGGCTGACTTCACAGATACGGATCGATCAGTGGCCAGTAGGTGCTAACTAGACAAAAACCCAACAATCGAACCAAACAAGCAGGAGGTTTTTTCCAAGGTACAATAAGATTAATTGAAACCGAAAGCGAAACCGGGCAAACAAAGACGTTTAGGCAAACAATACGAGACCGTCAGCGGTGCTATGCGCTCAAATCAGTGTGTTGAAACTATTTCGCAGGAATTCACGGCATGATATGCCTTGCTTTATTGCATAACTTAACATTGGCACACCCCAATCAATAATTAGCACCATGGATAGCACAAAATACTGTACTGGCAAAATACTCAATTAGGGCGATTGCAAAGGTATTTGGGCGAGATCGCGTTTCGCCTTTCTCGCGTTGCTTGATTTTCACACTTAATTAATTGCATGTTTCGCTCGCTCTACTATCCCTGGAAAATGAGGAACTATTCAACAGTGCGAAGATAGATATATTTTTTATAGTTCGTTTACCACGAGAAAAACAAACTCTACAAACTAGAGATTTTTTTATCTAGCTAGACCCCGCGATGCAACGTAATTTCCCAGCAAGCGTGGTGTTCATGAAGACTTTCCAGCAAGTTAAGTAGCGAATGTTCAATTTCCCAGCCAGCGCAATTCTGCCCTGTAGAGCGGGTATTTTGCAGAGCGGCTCCGTTGTGTACTCCTGTACATTCTCTTGGCGGTGCCTTGAACAACCCTATTCTTCCTTTGTGCTCTCCAATCCTTCCTCTTACTTCATAGCTGTATATGTTGCCTGTTAAATCCGTTCTCCGAAGGCTAGAATCCGTTTTTACCTAGGTTGAATACGCACTCAGATGAACTGAAGTACTTTTACATGTGCCGAATCGAATGCAAATGAGAAATTAAAAATCTGTTGTTTTTGCTCATTTGCATTAGATTCGGCACATGTAAAATGCAACGGTTGAAACGGGCCTTAATTAAGCCTACAGAAAAGCTTGTTCAGGTTAGGAATTGTTTTGGTTATTATACATGGAAATCAATTGACTTATGATACAAAAGTAAATAATGAAAGAAACTTTGTTCGGTTGAGGATATTCGTCGTTGTAGTGTAGTGGTGAAGACACGGGACTTATATAGACCCGGATGGTCCGCGCTCGAGTACCGATGGTAAGTGGATAGCACAGTTCTTTGTTCCCTTACTATGTTGCAATGTTGAGATTGAATGGATAAGTGTATTAACACAGAAACCGATAAGATGACACGAAACAGTAAGAAGCTGGAGGGACGGTATAGTTGTTTTCAATCCTTTAATTTTTTGGGGGTTGATATTTGCTTTAAACTAGGTAGCACCATTTAAACCTAAGTCAAAACGGATTCAACCTGAGACCGGAGATATACTGGTACCATGAAGAATGCATCATGGAGGATATCTAGACTACTGTTTTATCTACACTTCATTTTTCAATACCTTTTGAACTAAAAGCTGTAAACTATGTTTGTAATATTCTTTTAGGACGATGTTGATGAGCCATCAAGAAGGCTGAGAAATATGGGAGTAACAATCTTCACTTTGGGCCTTGGAGAATCGTTCGACATTAATCAGCTGAATGAAATGGCAACAGATCCAAACAGTAAACACATGTTTACAGCAGAATTTTCGGCTCTAGACTCACCATTGATAGAAAATAGTGTTTGCAAAGTGTTTGCAAAAGTCGGTTTTCTGTGAGGCCATTTTTCGCCCTACATAAAAGAAGCTAGGTGGCCCTCGAATCCCAGATTCCAGATTCCCGCTCTACCGACTGAGCTACAAGGTCAGACGGGAGCAGGCCGCGGGAACTTAAGATGTTAAAGTCACGGCAATGAACATGTACAAGTACAAGGAAAGGGTACGTTTTTTTATACAAACGTTGGCCGTGTAGCACTTATATTTTAAACAGAGTTAACTGAATAGAGTGTAATGTGAAGCGCTAGATTTATTAGCTGGTAACCGAGATTGAGAGTACCAATCAGAGCACAACGGAAACCAGAAGCCCATCACCCGGAGCCTCAATCTCCCATATAAACCCTTGGAGACAACCTTTGCCCGTATCTTTTTATTTTTAGACGTTCGAATTTCCGCGAATGCATTATGCCGTCCAATCAGAACAAAGTTATTGTATTACGTCACAAGCAGTCACGCACCAGTGATCGCGTTCGTCTCACAAAATATTCTAAAAATAAAAAGATACGGGCAAAGGTTGACTCAAGGATATAGTCTGGATGGAGGCTTCGGGTGATGGGCTCCTGCGGAAACGCAATGTCCAAGATAGGAAATTTAGTAACTCTAATTAATTAGAGCTTATGATAATTAACTGATACTCGACGAAGATGATTTAAGGGGGCCGTAGCCGCCACAGTTAAATATAAAAAGACTAGTCGCCACAGCTTGAATTCGTTGTTACCAGATCATATACGATTCAACTGAAAGGATAAATAAAATTTACAAAGTTACAAATGAAGTTTACATGAATTGTGAGGCTGGAAATATACAAACGAACGAGACGAATACTTACAGAAATGTGGTAAAAAGTTCTAAATTTCATCGAGTCCGATGTTATCCTGTTCGCAAAAACGACACATCAACTGCTTCTGGCAAGACTAACAATTACACATGGACTGGAACTTATAATATTTTTATGAATAAATTTACAAGTAACAACTTACAATTAACACGTTAAGACAATAGATTTTACATCCATTCATACGGCGCTACACTGACCTTCGTTGCTCAGTTGCTCACATGTAACACTTTTCTATTGGTCTCACTTTTCAGTTGCCGGTGGAGTATTCAAGTCTAAAGGCAAGTAAATTCCCCGAGAAAGGTTGCCGGAGAAAACTGGGGAAACTTGACGTTAGCATAAATCAGGGGTCAGAGCCATTCGGAGAGCTTGTACATCAATGCCAATTCGTTAGTCAAGTATAGACTAAGGCTAAAAAAATTCAATGTGCAGTTCAATTGAAAGGAACTTTTCTCGTGTCACCAAGTAACCATGTATTTCTTAGTTCGTATCTTGTCCATTTATCCATACAGCTGATCACGGCGCCAACTTCCAACCCCCTCATGAAAATACATCGGACAATGATATTTACAAAAGCGAGATCTTCGGGGAAGGTGGAAAGACAGCTGACGAAGCACGTTCTGTGAAACGTCACGGAGAATTCCATGGTGGTAGTATTGGTGGTGCGGAGAGAGGTCAGTTAATCAAAGTAGACTCGACACTGGTGCATCATGGCAGAGGTGGGCTATTAGGGACTTTAAGATCTACGACGACGGTGGACGAAAGCGTCAATTCAAAATACAACTTTGCATCAGCGCAAGTCTTTTGCGATTATTCCATTTCGTTCACGTCGTATAATCCAGGTGATCTGGTGACGTAATTCGGAGGACTGGGGAGAAAACTTTTAACGCCGTATCCCACAACCGCGCGCGGCCTTGAATGTTATTTCCGAATTCAACATGGCAGAGGCAAGGTTATATCTCGGCGGTTTCCGCTTGAATGTTCGTTCAGTAACAGGAAATGTGGGAGACACGGAATAATCTTTTGAGTTTTGGCGATGGAAATATTGCGGGAAAATTGGAAACAAAACCTAAGGCCGCGCGCGGTTGTGGGATACTGAGTTAAAAAAAATTTCCTTCCTAGTCCTCCAAATTACGTCACCAGATCACCAGGATGTAGGCGATGTATCCCAAATATAAACTGGAACGGGCCGTTTCAAATAAAAGCAGAGAATAGAATGTTCACATTTATATACTCACGTTGCTGTCAAAACCTCAAATTTAGTAATTTCGAGTCGTTTTTGTGCAAGTCTAAGATTATTGCTGGAGTTTGCACAATAATTCAACTAGAGATTTCACGTGGATAAATTGGACCATTTCAGGACGAAAGGGGAGCTAGAACCATGATCGTTTTGGTGAACACGGTGTTTTTCATCGTCAGACGGCAAACTCGAATTTCAATCAGTTTCTAGAAACCTTGAGTGGTAGAAGGAGGTACAGAACAATATGAATCGAGATCTTCTAAAAGAAATAGCTAGTAAATTGCCCAAGTGAAAGCAAGATTAGGTTAATCCTTTGATTATTCGGTGCTTACTTTCTTCTTTTCATTGCAGATTATCCAGTACCAGTAGCCCTATATCCACTCAATGAAAAATACCGAGCAAGAGATGTGATTGGTGAAAATTTGCCGGGCGTAGCAAGTAAGGTTATTCCAGCAGACGGACCCTTCAATAAAAGCAAAAATTCGTATTTATTTTTTGGAAAACCAGACAGCTTCATTGAGCTTCCAAATAATGGAAAATTGGACACCAAAAATTCCATGTCAATCTTGGCGTGGATCTTACCCAGGTCTACCGGACCCATTTTTAACTATAAAATAGATGGCTGGGGCGTAAATTTTTGGATGGCAAAGCCAAGAAAGCTATTTGCCCAATTTGTTAGTCGCACACCAGCAGCTCCTCTTCCAGCAATAAAAAGCACTCATGTTAAACCTAACAAGTGGAACTTTGTCGGAACAACATTTGATCAGAACTCTGGACAGGCAAGCTTGTGGATCAATGGAAAAAAGGAAGACGAACGACATTTAGGCAATATCACACTGGCCACGAACTATCCGGTCAGAATTGGATCTCGAATTGGTGATAATCGAAATTATCGTGGTCGCATTTCATGCTTGCAAGTTTATGGCATCGCTTTGAGTAGGGAACAGATAAATAACGCCAAAATAAGATGCAAATCTCTTGCAAGTGTTTGAAGAAGGAAACGTTTGATTTTTTTTTAAGCATTGTGCTTATTGCTCTCGACATTTAGATATCATTCTGATCATGATTATTATCATAATCATTATCAATGTTATTATTAATATTATTGTTAATGTTAATATAAATATTAATAGGTTGTTCCCATTTATATTTTAGTAACTTTCGGTAAGCTTATTGTCACCATGATTTTTTTTATTATAATATCTACAAAAACTTGCTAACCCTTACCAAAAGAAAAACAACTACAACAAGAGCAAGCCAATATTAACGTTGAAAGCCGACGTTTCGGCGTCATCATGACACCATTCTCAAGGCAAAGTGAACAAGTAATACGAAGATTTGATTTCTATAGTCCCTACAAATTAGCATAATAACAAAGGATCACAAGTTCTTCAAGAGATATCTTTGCGCGAATCGAGTCCGTTTGCACGTTTAGGGATAGTTTAAATTTTCTTACAAAAGCATCTCATTAATTAGGCAATCAACTTTGT
>NC_090879.1:10374171-10424171 GCF_036669935.1 Montipora foliosa
CTTCTGTAATATTTTCCTTTCAGTCGACTAGTTCAACGACATATTGATCGAGCAGCTTGTACGAATAAAAATCTGAAGATCTACAGGATCCTCAGTGGCGTGATCTTGCCTTAAAGTAATGCCTCGTACGTAGGTGCGAATCGCCTAGAGACACTGAAGACTCGCTGAGCTTCACATTTTATATTAAAACCACATTTTAATGTTTACTTCGTAAAAAAACGTCTCCGCAATACAATTAGAACGAAGCAGAACAGCCATAATATAATTCCACTGTGGTTGTCACGCAAACGTTCTGAGTTGCTTGTTTTCGCAAAATTGTTCTAAGAGTGGTTGTGCTTTTTCTCGTAAGATTGGATTCGATCCCTTAAAGTCCGAATAGAATAGGCTAGCAAGTTCCTGTGCGACTGACTTTACTACAAACCGTTTGTGGTAAATCAGACAACAACATTGACAACAACACGAACAAACAAGCAAAAAGAACGTTGCATGACTGCGTGACGATCATCGTGGAACTGGGATTCTGTTGGTTTCTTTTTTAACAAAGTGAATATTACGATGGGACTCTGTCTGGCAGTTAGCGTGTATTCCATAAATTGAAACGAAAAAATTTTGAAAAAAAAAAAAAAAGATACCTCGACCCCGACCCCGACCCCGACCCCGACCCGGCCCCGGCCCCGGCCCCGGCCCCGGCCCCGGCCCCGGCCCGGCCCCGGCCCCGGCCCCGGCCCCGGCCCCGGCCCCGGCCCCGGCACCGGCCCCGGCCCCGGCACCAGCCCCGGCCACGGCCCCGCGTTTTGGCTACTACCCAGGAGTTGAACTGTGAATGAGAGATGACAAGACTAAGGAAAAGAAACCGATCACAAACTTTCCAGATGACCTCACCAAAGACCAACGAAAAAACTCAACGAAATAAAAATAGCAGGCAAAGAAAAAAACCGAGAGAATATCCTGTCTTGATATAAGCGCTGTGTTTCACCGGTTTTCTGATCATGTAAAGTTGTTTTTAAGCGCGATGCAATTCGAATATTTAATTGGCTTACGGGGTTTTATTTGCGCAAAGTTTGGTTGGTTTATCAATGAAGTAGAGACGAGAAAGGAAACATTTTTAACGTTTGCTTGAATGAACAGAAACCCCTTATCACAAAGTTATGAGTTGGCTGAACGCTCCGTATGAACGAAACACGTGAAGGGATGCTTGTTTTGACGGCTGAACATTCCGATGTTTTTGTTCAGCTTCAAGACACATTTTTTCCGTGCCGTCTATTGTTACAGACAGCGTGTATACTCCAGGCGTTTATACAAGCCTAGGCAAGTTTGGATTATTTAAGGAATCTTGTCGTGGGAAACTATGAATATTCATTGTTGCAGTCAGTTAATGAATTGTTTGAAGTAATCTTCTCTGAGCATATAAAAAGACATCGCTCGATAACTTAAAATCATTCGGTTTTAAAACCTTGTTCAAGAAAGAATCAAGAGCGCTCTTTTTCGACAACAAAAAATGGAATACTTTTCTTTATTACGACCTATCGGATAGCATGCTGGCAAGCCTATAATGAGTTCGAGGACGAAATGTGTTTGGCGCAAGGTTAGAATACTTTAATTCTTATATGTTCCTTATATCATTCAGTCAAGAGAGCGAACGATATCTCCTGTCCTAAGTATTTGACTGAGTACTACATATTCTTCGTGTGATTAAAATCTTACGATAGGAAATTTCCACAACAACTCTGTTTTTTGATGCAGATCCATTAAATAATTAAAATTAATTACGTACTTGATAAGATAGTCCGGTCGATAACATGGTATTCCGAGAAAACGCTAAATAAGATAGGCGGGTCGGGTCGATAGTCGAACAAATATGCTTTTACTTCAAGTCTACGATATACAGCGTTCTATGACACGTTCCCCGCCGGCGAAGCAAATAATTCTTTCGTATACAGCACACAACTGCATGGGATCAAAACGTATGTAAAAGCGATTAATGATAGCTATTCTGGAAATTTTGGCGACACTTTAACTGAGGGATTTTGAAAATCGGTCTTTTGATTTTGCGACTCTCTCAAAGTTTGGAACATAAGTCACTTAATGACTGATATGAAATAAGGTAAACAGTTTTAGTCTCTAAATAACACTTGTTTGGTCAAAACCGACTTGCAAATACCCTTTTGCCGCCAAGGAACACACATAAAAAAACACTCACTTTATTTTGTAAGAGCAAACAGTAATCACAAAGGATCATTCCAATGTGACATTTCGTCGTTACCATGGTTCAAACGATGAATGTTTGGCGTAAACCTTACGTGCGTTAAGGTGGTCGAGGGGTTCGACATCCTGGTAGTGTCACCGCTTTATTTTTATTTTCTTCTATCTTTTATTTTTTTATTTTAATTTTTTAATTTTACGTTATTTATTTATTTATTTATTTTTACCAAGCGTAATTAGAACTGAAAATTTACTTCGGCGTGTGACTTCTTTGAAGGGTCGTATTTGATACTCGTAAATTGTACATCAATGATCAAGGTCGGGCCGGAAAAAACCGCTGGCTAGTAAGCTAATTTCGTATCATTTTACCATCAGTCAAGATGAAAAATTTTACTCTTGTTAATGTATCGTCGAAGAAACTTTTAAAACATTTACCCGGTTTTGAGAGTGACAAGAGAAATACTCGCGCTCGTTCGTTCTTTCGAATTTATCGCCTGACACAGTTATAACTGAATAGTCTTTTTCCACTTTCCAGTCAAAGAACGTTCTTGGTCATCATGATCGCACCAGGCCGCCTTGTCGTGCAATGGTTTCTCGATATCTCGTTAGACGCAGGTACAGCACAATAGAAAGGTTAATTTACCGTGGGTACGGTAACGCAGCACAGGATGGAACAGACCACGTGGCGGGAGGATGGTGTATTGTGCCAGACCAAAGTACTGTTTCGTAGACCAATAAAGAAACGAGACAATCACAAGAATACTCATACAAACACACACAACACACAGATGTATAAACAACGTTCTTCTTAGCGCTTTCCTACGGTGTGGACCCCAAGTTTTTTTACGTCAGATTAAGCGCGACACTGGGAACTACACCATCCTTAATCGTCATGAAGGCTGGCACTTTCCCGAATCCAAAGTGGGCTTATTTGAAGATTATGTGAACACCTGGTTCAAGTTGAAAACGGAAGCTTGAGGCTGGCCCGCATGGTGTGATACGTAGACAAGAGAGAGATTGTGCAGCCGGCAAGAGCAGCCAGCATCCAGCTCGAGTCCCAGAAGATCGCTGAGAACCCTGGTCAACGTGCTCTAGCGAAAATGATGCTGAATTCCATGCGGGGGGAAATTGGTTAACAGACCAACAAGATGCAAGTGAAAGAGTTTACCGAGCCTCAAATCTTTTGCCAATTTAAGGACTCCGACCAGCATGATGTCCGATAAGTCAGCAGTTTGAACGAAGACCGTGTAGAAGTCCACTATCATGAAGAAGCTCTCATGCGATAACGTGTCGCCGAACCTTAACATCTTTATAGCCTGTTTCACCACCTGCTGGGTCAGGTTGCGTCTTGACGATGTTCTCGAACGGCTGAATGACCGTGTCTTGTATTTTGACTCAGACTCGGTCATTTTCGTGCACCAACCGGACCAAGTTGATCCTATGTTAAACGACAACCTTGGCGACTTCACAGACGAGTTGGGGAATGGTCAGTTTATCTGGGAGTTTTGTTCGGGTGGTCCCAAGAACTACGGCTACCGGTGCAACAATGGGATAACGGCCTGCAAAATGAAAGGGATCTCTTTGATCGTGGAAGGGGCAGCCCAGCTGAATTATGAAGTCATGCGCCAAAACACCTTAGATGAACTTCGACGACCCTTGGATGCTCTTTGCACCAAACGCATTACCCAAGCTCGCAAGATCGTCCACGATGCGAAAGCGTACGCCTTATACACCCAAGCCGTTCGTAAAGACTACCGTTTAGTCTTTAACAAACGCGTGTTGGATCCGCGAACGGGCATGACTTACCCGTACGGGTGCCAGCTCCCAGATACCGATGATGTGGGCCTCTCTTTGTTCTACCAAGGATAAGGAAGGGACTCAAGTTGTAAACGTACACGTTTGGGCTTGGGCGGTAAGGAAGGACGATGTGGTGTCTCTGTTGCGTCACCAGACGGTATGGTAGCGCCTTTTTTGCGATGCGCTTTTTTGCGCAAACTCCGCACCAGTGTGGCATCTGTTTTGTCATCTTCCTCTTCTCCTCCAGGTAGTGGGGCTGCTATCGGAGGTCCCCCTCGAATCTTTTTGATTAATTGGTTCAATGGACGTGACCCTTTTTTGAGGAGCGCTTCTTTCAAACGCTCGGCAGGCTAGAATCTAACGTTTCGGATGTTTTTTCAAAATCCATTACCTGCTGATAGCTTTAGTAAATAAAGAATAAATGCTATACCGAGTAACTGCATTGTGACTAAACTTGATAGACAACAAATGCTAGGAAAAGATGTTATGTGCTTGTAATATTTCGATATAAATCTATATCATCTTCGGACTAAGGCGGGATACAAGTAGCAGAATTTTAAATACTGCGAGATTGTGCAACAGTATGATCACGTGAAAATGAAAAACAAAGAAACGAAACTGTCAGGAGAATAGGCGGAGTTCTCTACTGGCTTTTAAGCCATTGTTCAGAAATGGTGTTAAACGCTTAATATGGTAAGCTTCTTTATATAGTAATAGATTCCAGTTATCATCGCGATGTATTATATTAGTGTTATCACGCACGGTTTGGGCGAAGAATCCCGCCTCAGTGCGAAGATGATATAGATTTATATCGAAATATTACAAGCACATAACATCTTTTCCTTGCATTTGTTGTCTATCAAGTTTAGTCACAATGCAATTACTCGGTATAGCATTTATTCTTTAGAATCTAACAACATATGTCTTTCGGCTGCCAAGCGAGCCGCATGTTCTCGGTCAAATGCTCTTTGTATTCATCGGTCAATCGCGTCATTTCGTCCGCGGGAACCATGACATACTCGCAAAAAGTATTTATCGTTTTTGGGGTGGCGACGTGTAGAACCCTTTACACAGCACGAGATTTCAAATGTTCCTCCGTCGTTGAGTGTGTCCCAGTAATGTCGACAGGCTTCGCGCATCAAATTATATCTCAAAAGTCTCTACCTTTTGACGAGAGAGCTCTTTTTCGGCCTTTAACGCTTGCAAATCGTGCTGCAACCCCTCGGCTTGTAGTTTCCAGCGCCTTGCTTCTTGATACGCGTCTATTAGATTGTGCAATATCGCTCTATTCATGGTCTGGGATAACAGCAAAACAATTCCTCGTTCAGGCCTTGTGGAAGGTCAATAGCTTTCTATCGTATCCATGCACTTCAGCGGTTTATCAAATATCTCATATTCAGAGCTTCAAAGAATGTGGGGCGGAATACGAACTCGATCATGATGAAGAAGGGTGAACACAGCAGCCATCAGTTTCCGACAAAAGCCAGCGCCTTTCTGATTCATCAACAAGTCGCGTCGCTTTTTTCAGGATGTTTTTCGGCAGGCCAAGGTTGGCAGAGTTTGTTTTTGAGGACACCATGCTCGCATCGTGGTTGGGGATAAGGGTACTCTCCCTTTTAAAGCATTAAAAATCACTTCGTTGATCAGCATTGGCGTGTCGTAAAAAATCTTGACGCTGTAAATAACGCGCTTCTTTAGCCAGCTGTCGTAGGAACGTAAATTGTCTATGTAAATGGGGAGGCGGTGCCGTGAGAATGACTTGATTCGATAAGTACAAAGACACGTGGAACCCCTGCGAAGGTAATAGGCTGGTCCACAGACGACAGTCATCTGAAGAGGCTGGGGATAAGTCAAACATTAAAGGGTTGTTCCGTGGCACGACGAAAGACCTGAATCGCACCTTTGACCTCGGTTGGAAACGCCTGACACACCAAAGCTCGCAACCCTGTGCAATCCCGAAGATTCTTGAAACAGACTATGTAATGCTCATTGCGCGACACGGTCTGGTCTTTGCTGGCGTAAGGGCCTGACGGAAACAGATCTCCCTTCTGGGGTTTGGTTCACCGCCTCTTTTGAGTCACCCGTGTTGCAGGCATGATGTCAAATGATATAGGTATGTAAAGTAGGTCTTTTTAAAAAGAACAATGACAACGACACGCTTCTTTTATTAGCAATTTATTTCAATGATACGTAGCTTTGTGCCTAGAGAAACACCAACATGGTCCCCAGGGCGCTTTTCCCTGGCTTTGGGTGGGGCACCAAAGCCAGGAAAAAGCGCCCTGGAGACGAGGTTGGAGCAACACGCCTGACTATTTTCTACACCGTCCAAAATATCTGTTTGTAGTGATGGGGCTAACTGGACTAGGATACGATGGCTTGCTTTGTGATCATTGGCCACTAAATCATGAAAAAAGAAAATTTATCCAAGAATTCATGCATCCTCTTGCCGCGAGACCGTGCTTGCAAAAACAAAAAAGCGTAATGCCCACAAGCGCGGCTGTTCAAACTTTGCAAGCCTCCCTCGTTGCGGTAGATGATGGGAAAATAGCGCCAGATCCATTCCAAGACATAAGGTACTCCGTACGTATCCAGAGGGAGCCCATAACTGTCCAGGATCTCGCAGGTATAGTCCACAAAGCCAACCAATGACGTCCAGGTTCTCCTTTAAGGGACTGTGCTGACAATCATGGCCCTATGCGTTTGTCTCCCGACGGTTTGGCGGAGTGGTGGAAATTGATCTTCAGGGTACACGCTCGAAAACACGCATTTTAATACAGGGTTGCGTTTTGCCAATGCTGTTACCTGTCGGTCGCTCAAGCGTACTAGTTCCATCGATGCTTGTAGTAGCAGTGCTCGATGAGACTGTTACAAAGGGGATGCAAGTCGTTGTATTTAATGCAGAAAGGTCGGAATTTTAAAAATCGTAATTCCCCAAGCCCGTGCCACTAACATCCATTACGCTTTCAAACTCTCCCCAGACCACCACCGTAAGATTTTGACCAGGATTAACCCCAAAATTGATTTCAAAGTGACATCGACATGCTGTTGTAGGTTTCGCTAGGGGTTATCTGCATCTCCACCAGCTACATTATTAAACAGGTACAGCGCACAATTCCAATCCCCCGGTTTCAGCATACTTTCTTGGTGTTTACCCAGAGCACAGCTGGCTTGCAGGAAGCGATGGTACCCCCACAAATCTTGAGTTCCAAGGTTTTGTACGGATACTCCTCATCGTGTATGTTTTGACGAATGCGTGTCACGCCAAATTTTTGAAAGGCAAATGGGTAATGATGTAAATTTCCATTGTGGGCGCGACTGTCCAGTAGTCTCACCTTCAGACGGTCGGGCACGCGGCCTTGAAACAGATCTGTTTTCTTAAACATCGTACTCTCCCCGTCAAAGGTGAATGTCCGGGCATCAATGTACACGGTAAGGTACCGAGCCCACATGCCTTTGTTATGCCTTCGTTTAGTCAGTGCCGTGTCAGTTGTAGTGTTTAAGGTCAGCCTACAGAGATAAAACTTGGATATCATTCGGACCCATGGTTGGGTATTTCTTGTCCGTAATCCTTGTGCCAAAACAAAAGAACTCGGGACTGTTAAATGTGATGCGCAGCTTGATTTCGATGCCGGGAACTAACATTGTTCCGGTATGTAAGGCTTCTAAATGCGGTTTCATGACCAGCCGCACCCATCCTTTCTCCAAAAACTTGAAAGTTAGCACTTTCAGGGGATTCGTCTCTCCAGTGGCAAACACACCAGCGTTAAGGGGTTATCTTTATTCACAGCGTTGGTGGCTTGCAGGGAAGCATTCACATTCAAATAATTCACCCATCTTTGTGGGGTCAGCAATGTTTCACCTTCACCGGGGCTCAAAATCAGCAAGGTTTCACCAAAGGCTCGGTAGGCATACATGCCCGCCTGTTTGTTCATTAACGTACCATTCAATCGCATGTCAAATTGCTGGATAATGGTGTACGCCACGTCGTTGACCAGGTAAGCGTACTTGGTATAATCGTCTCCCGATTGATTGGCTTCAGCTGCCGTGACTTGTCCGTCCGCATACGAACCAGGTAGGTAGTCTGATGTCAAAGGTCAAATAACTTAGATTCAAATCTATTCCAATTCGGAAATAGTGAATTCCAAGGGGGTAATACTGCTATTGTTGAGAGGGGAGTAACCCACCTATCGAGACCCTTAAATAGCCACATCTTGTGCTGGCAAAGCCTAGAAATTCAACGACTTGCTCATGACGAAGGTCAACGTCGTCTTTGTGGTCCACTGACGGGCAAGTTCGTAGTCCAAGGTTGCAGGTAGTAGTGGTACGTGACTGGAAATCCACCCACCACGCTATCCCCACCACCGGAATCGCCTTTTGCGTCTAGGGATGGATCCGACCACCACTCGTGGCATGATTGAGTCGGTGTCCCTGTCCGTGGTCGACTAGGTCTGAGATCATTTGGAAGGGGGAAGGGCTTGATATATAGGCCCATTGACGATGTGAGGAAGGCCACCGATTTAGCCACAGCAAGAACACGATCGCGCGCCCTGCATTGATAGGAGACAAACTGATCGATAGGTGTTGTGGGACAAAACATTCTGAGGGCCATTGCTTGATAGTATCTTAGAACTCTGTAGGGAAGCAAGCACGCGAGGAGCTCACCTTGCGGGTACATTGCCAGCAGTGTCAATTTTCGCACAACAACACACCCACAGACCCCATGGTATCACTTGAAACTAACAAGCCTTATTCATACCATTTTATACAAGAGGAATTGACAACCAGACTGTCTTGGTCTGAATCGGACTCTTCTAACATGTCATGATGCTCCATCATGCGTTCAGTCAATTGCGTTCATCTCAACAAAGGAGTTAACTGTTAGGGACTAGGGAGCTTAAACGCCACAAAACAATGATATCATTGGTTAAAAGAGCATAAATAATCGTGCTGCACGTGCGGCACGGATTTTAGCTCATATTTTTGCAGTTCTCTGCGTGAGGACGACGTGAAATCACGAAATTTTAGGTTTTGACGACAACGTGGGCATGTAACGGAGAATCTTTCATTCTCTATTTTCAGCCAATTTGTTTTTAGGATACTTCGCCCACATTGAAGGACCTGAACGAGATGGAGTAATCGCGAAAGACTTCTACTACAGCAAAGTTCTATTTTGAGGTGAAGTTTTCGTCGACGTCCCCGTCGGAATCTTAAGGGCCCGGTTGTTTAAAAGCCGATTAACGCTAATCCCAGATTAACAATTAACCAAGGAGTTTATTTCTCTACTCCCAAACGCTGTTCAACGCTGATTTTCAGCAAAACTTTACATTAGAAGAAGTCAATCTTGAAAAGCAAAAATAAGCAAAAGAAACTTTCACCAAAAAGTTGAAAACGTGAAACAAAAGTTAACGCTAATCCTGGATTAAGTTAATCGGCTTTTGAACAACCGGGCCCTAGTCCCTAGTTTAAGATCTACAACGCGACGACAGCGAAAACGTCACAAACTTTGCATATTTAACTTGCAAAAAAAATAGCTTTGCACGCTGTGCACGTTCATTTTTAAAATTTTGTACATTTATTTCACGTTTTCGGCAAATCTACGACGTGAAATAACCAATTCTCAAGTTTTACGGAGAACGTGAACATATGGCAGCAAATTTGAATTTTCTGTCGTAGCTTCAAGACCGTAACTCCTAATTCAGTTCCTGGAACGTTGCGCTAGTTTTTAGAAGTTAGACAAACCGACATAATGACGAAAAAGATTAATAAACCTGAACTTGCAATTTTAAATGACGTTTCGTTACCGTCGCGTCGTAGATCTCAAACTCCGTAATAGGCAAGAACAACGGAAGCGTCAACGAAAAGATCACTCCAAATAGACCTTTGCATAAATTGCGCCCAAATTTGAATAACAATACTTGATAAATCCTTAGCCTCGTGTTTATGTTTCAATGAATGTGAGGCTAAGGATGTATCAAGTATTGTTATTCAAATTTGGGCACCATTTATGCAAAGGGTCTATTCTACATAGCTGGCTATTGCACAGTATTTCGCGGTTACTCCATCTTCTTCACCCTGTGACTATACGGGCAGACTGTTTCTGCAAGTAAGGGGTTAGATCACCGCTGCTCTACCGACTGAGCTCAGACTTAATCAGTTAAGTCTGTTGAAATATAAGGGCTACACGGCCAACGTTTGTAAAAACGTAACTCTTCCTTGTACTTGTACATGTTCATTGCCGTGACTTTAACATCTTCAGTTTCCACGGCCTGCTCCCGTCTGACCTTGTAGCTCAGTCGGTAGAGCAGCGGTGATCTATCCCGAAGGTCGTGGGTTCAATTCCCACCCTGGTCAGAGTTTTTCTCTGTCCTTGCGTGGGCCCATTAGTAGGGTTAACGCTCACATGGTTCATATTGGGTACAAAACTAGCACTTCACATAACATTCTAATCAGTTAAGTCTGTTTCTTAATTGGTTAGGTAAGATCGATAAAGTAAATGAGTGGTTCATTGTTGTATATTCTCGTTGTCGTCTAAATTTAAGACGTTTTGGTGATTTCACTGTGACGTTGTCATTTTGTGGAGTACGGCAAAGAAATGCAATGAAATGCGCGCCGCACTTGCAGAACAACTATTTCAGTTTCTCTTTTTAACGCCCGGTAATAATCATCTTACTTTGTGGCGTTGTCGTTACATTCCCTACCAGAGAACTTAAGCAACGACGACGACGACGACGACGGCTACGAGAACGCTACAATTTGCAAAAACAATAGTTCTGCACGCCCTGCACGTGCATTTTACATTTTGATACATTTCTTTGTCGTTGTCGTCTTGACAACGACGTGAAATGATCAAATTTGAGGTTTTGTGGAGGACGTCAGCACCTGGCGATGACTTTTCAATTTTCTCTCTTATAATATCCACATCGCTCTCACCAATTTTATTCTTGGATTGTGAACTCACATTTTTTATGCCGAGCGACTTGAAGTAATAACAAAATTATTACAGAAGACCGTGGAGCTAGGGTATTATCGATTAACTTTTATGTTTGTTATAAAACCACCAGCAATTGGTGGGGTCATCCAGACAGAGCAGAAGAAGTGTGGAACTGACAAGAAATAGAGCAAGAGTTCCGATCGTTAAAAATAATAATGGAAGGCTCCTTGAGGTGCACAGCGGCCTTTAGGATAACTTTCCGTGTGTAAAATGAATAAAAATGTCTCAACGCAACTTCGCACTTGTCAAAATGTGCACCTTGGTATGAAAATATGAAAGATATGGCCCGAAGAAACTTAATATGTTATCATCGTGGAAGTCGCCGAAGTCATTTTATATGTGATCACTGAATCCGAGGAGTTCTTCCATGAACACCTGCTTGCCAGACTAACATTAGTCATGCATCATATTATATGTCGTGAAATTCTGCATATCCATGGTTTCAACGGCATTCAATAGTAAGGTAAACTTAAAACGTATTGGGACAAGCACTGAGAGTACTTAAGTAAATTATCTAACTACACCGTCGAATAATAACGTTTTCGGTACACACACGAGTCTTTAAATATATTTTTCTTAAAAAATCTAGCTTTACGTGGTAAATTCTAAGAGGTCTAATATATATTTTGTCAACTGAGCGAGTTTTCTGGTTGACCAAATGGTCAATTTTTCCTTGTAGTATTGTTTCCTGAAGAAACACATTTTAAAGAACGACACGTCATCTGCAACCCAAACCTTCCTTATATTCGTCCCACTGAACGTCCATAACTTCGCTTCAATCGTTGGTATACGTTAAGGAATATATTGATGGTATGGAATAATTGTCGTATTCCCAGTTGTTAAGTAAGGATTTGTCTATTTTGCGCGGCTAATTCCCAATACTTTCCCCATCTCATTTACTTGTCTGTCTGAAAGCCGGAAAGCTCTTAAAAGTACATCTCTTGTGACCGCATTCAAAGCTATTGTAGGTACTATATAAATTTACGATAATACAAAAATATGAATGGAAAACGTACCAAAATATTCCCAAGGAAAACTGAGACAGAGGGGCGAACAGGTTTTCTTTAACGTTCAATTAAAGAGTGAGGTAACGTCACCGTATTTAAAAACACTTCCAGTACATTATCAAGAGTCTAAATCAGTTTCTTCACCGGAAGATATTATGCTTATCTTTTCTGATTGACTTCGCACTTATCTTTTTAAGAACTTTTCATAAAGAAACCCTAGAATGACAGCATGAATTGATTTAGTTGTCAAGTACACTACGAAAGCTAGTCAAGACGATGCATCTTATAATTATCAGTCACACTGGTCTTTTCAACTCCTTTGGCCTCGTTCAAAGTGATCTTTTATATTCTTGTTTATAGGGACAAGGCAGGTACGGTTGTACGATGAACCAAACGAAGGAATATTAAAATGGCTGCCATTTTGACCCAAGGTTCTTATTTAAAACACTTAATGAACTTCATGAAGACTTACAGGTTCAATTTTAGAAAGCTTTTACGAATGTCAGCTGTTTCCAAATTAAGTAATTTTCGATATTAATAATTGAAATCGATGCACAGTCTAGGAGATAACTGAGGAGCGAACAACTTACAAATTAAAAAGGGTATTGCTCTGTAGAGGAAAAGGAAACGCCAGTGTCATTGTAAACGAGATTTATTTGAATATGGATTGTAATATCCTTTGAGTACTAACAAGCTTTTAAGTACTTGACAAAGCCTTCCTTCCAGAACTTCCTTGGTTTTTCCGATAGTTTAAGCGAGATGATTACAGTGTCTATCTGCTTATAAGCTATTCTGGGTTACAGGCCCATCTACCTTAAAAAAAAAAAAATCAGACTACAAGTCCCCCCACCCCGCGATATAATACCCCAACTGGGTTTCCTTGTTTCCTTAGTTTCAAGATATTACCGGAGCACTTTCACAAGACTCTCTGTTCTTCTTCCAATAGACTTGAAATTGCAAAAATTACTGCGGAACAAGAAGTTTACAATCCCCTTTTAATTTGTTATCTACTTTTTTACTTAACTATGACTTACTATTGTGTTTGTTAAATTAATTATTCACTGATATTTTTCGCATCGTTAACGTACAAAGCTGAGTCCGATATAAACTTCTTTTTCCGTTTAATACAATCCTACCTACAACCCCTTACGGATTTTTATAAGCTCAGAGCTTATAAACGACAGTGATCTCGGCCGGTTTGCGAGGATTGATTTCTGTCAAAGAGTTCGGGAGCGCTTTGAGTTATTCCAAACATAAGGAATTTAATTTGTTCTCGTTCCTGATTAACAATAGGAAATGAGAAACTGGTCAAAGATGTATCACGGTTTCGTATTACCATCCACGTTTATCAAGTTTCCCATACAAAAGCGAATAATAAATGACATAACTATGCAAAATGTAACTATATACAGGGTTTGGTTTGTTTGTTTGTCTGATATTTTTTTGGTGTCCTTTGCAAAATGAATGGACTTTGCTGGGAAATCGCGGCTTAATTGATGTAAAATAAGAAAGTCTGTTTACTGCGATTTGAGCACCATTAAATGGAACCAAACCAAATTGATTTCGATAAGTAAATTTTTAGATTGTCAATAAAAAATAAAATGTTTTTTAATGGCGAGCAAGTTGATCGGCATACATCCACCAGTCTGTTTTATAGGTCATCAGGTTAAAGCCCAAAGCTTAGTGTGACATCGCACAACGATGATTCTGCGATAGAAAAAAGAAAAAAAACTATTCTGAGTAAAGAGGTCTTTCCTACACGTTTTTGATAAGGATATAAGCTAACTTGGAGATGTTTAAATTTACTGTTTGGGGATCGGATTTATTTATAGCCCTCGCAACTTGGCTGATGTTGAGCGTGGCGACACAATTGCAAAAGGTAACCAATGATTGCTTAATGCATGATGGCTTTCAGCTCAACTCGTACTTGACGTTTCAAGTTAGGTATTGTTCTCTCCTTCTTCATCTTTGTGACAGCTATATGCACGTCAATGAATACGCGATGTAGCACTCGTGATTACTATAATATTAGAAATGGCACAAGTTTATGAAGAAAGAGCACTACTTCGTCTAAAAGATTGTTCTCTCTGGTCTTTCCGCTGAAGAACAATGAATCAGGTTCTCCTCTCTTATATTCTCACCAAAACGACGGAGATCTTTAAAGAATCCTGGACCTGCGCAATGAGCAGCTTCCGCTGGTGAACTCAATATCATCCATTGCTATATCCCCTGTGTATGAATCGCCAATGATACCCATAATGCCAATCTACAATTGAAGAGCAGATGAACGTGCATGAGTTCAGTCAAGGCAATAAAATATTATCTTCAGTTGTGTGGTGTCATAGTTTCCCCTGGTGCTAAATAGGCCATATGAATGCAAACTAATTTCCAGAAGAAAAACTTCGCATTTAGACTCGCTTGCGCCGGACTAAGTTGTCACTCCATCAATCACCATCACTGGCAATTCCGTACTTTATGGTGTCAGCAATAACCAGTGTTACAGAAGGTTGCATCAAGCCTTTCAGTGAGATTTTCTTGATTTTTACAGCAACAAAAAGAAATTTCTGCAGTTAAATCATGTTTGTATAAACTCACCCAGTGAACTGAAAGCCTTTTGGCTGATGAGTCCGCAAGTAATTCTTGTTCCACCTTAACCCATCTATTTCCTTGGTCGCTTGATTTTTCCCACTCTACTTTCGCTGTCCTCTTAAAGTCCTCGAAAGCTGGTATTTTGTCATCAGTAAGACTTTTGGTGATACGCATGATCTTTAAAGAGCCAACTTCTCTACCAAACATGTGGTACCAGAATCGCATGCAAAAGGATTTTCCTTCAAGTTTAACGAAGAGCAGGGCTATGTCTCCTCTCCTTCGCGGATTAGAGGCTTCCGTGTAGATATAGTAACCGGCCTTGCCACTACCTGAAACAAAGTCAAAATATAACGGGATAAAGTTTCTTTACAGCATTAAAATATCATGAGACGACACATTTACGAAAGCCATCAATCATGTATGTTACAGAGAAACAAAACAGTAAACATTCTTCCACTAATTTGTCCCATACTGGTCCCATAAGTTGATGGTTGGCCAAATCATAAAAGTTTTTTTTAAAGTTTTTCCGTTTATATTATCACCTTTCTTCAAGCTGAAACAATGATAAGAAACGGCTATAGTTCAGTTTTTCTTTGTCAGGCATGCACTGAAAGAGTTACTTTACTTTTGACCAAAGTGGCTGCAGGGACACTAGTAAGGACTCATATAGATATACGTTTAGAGAAGACTATATGGGAATTGCTATGAATTTTACGTGTGGTGTAACTATTTCTTAACTGGGAAACGGCCCGCGTTTCTTTTTCCAGTTCATTTTCTCGATCGTGGGCGAAATATTGCCGACCCAAAAGCTTTTAGTGAGACAACGATCCGCTTTTTGTGAAAAGCTGTTTTCTTGACATGTCTAGAAGAAAAGAAAAACAGAGAGATTGGAAAAGTCTCTCAACTAAGAGGGTCTTCCCTCGGAGGATACAATCGTGATTGTGGCACCTGAAATAGTTGTGGGTCGCCACAATTCCGGAGCTTACGAGAAATGCATAGCTTCTTGGTCTTAATTTACTTTGTCATTCCGTAGCTGAGAGGCTAACCTCCCTTGCATAGGACGTTCTGGCCGTTACGAAAGGAGAGTTAGCAGGATGAGCGAGAGAAAGGTCTGCCTAGGAGCCCAGCGATTTGCCGATTCTGGTAAGAGCATTGTAGGTGAGGCCGGAAGGAACGGCATTGTAGGTGAGGCCGGAAGGAACATCCTATGGCCCGATTAAGATATACGGCGTGCAGTTTGAGAGGGTATCTTCTGCTAAACTCCTAGGGGTTACGATCAGTAATGACTTGAAATGGAACGATCACGTGGATACTATCACCTCAAAAGCCACACGTCGATTGTATCTTTTGAGTCAGCTAAAGAGAGCGGGCATAAGTCCCGATGACCTGTTAGCTTTTTATTATAGTATCATTAGATCAGTCCTAGAATTCTCATGTCAGCTATTCCATCGTAGTCTCCCAAAATATTTGTCTGATGACATCGAACGTATTCAGAGGCGCGCCATGCGAATAATCTTTCCTAGTTTATCGTACTGTGAGGCGATGGATAAGGCCGGAATTCCAACACTTTCAGAGAGACGTGATTCATTATCTATTAAATTATTTGGAGATATTGTAGGTAATGAACACCACAAACTGGCTAACCTGCTACCTCCTATGGCCAGTTCCCACGCTCGGCGTTTGAGAAATAAGAGACGTTTTAATACTCAAGTCTGTCGCACCGATCGCTTTATGAACTCTTTTATTATTAGCCACGGGATGTAAATAATCTTTAAATACAATGGTAAATAGCCATTTTTATTGTAATTTTTATATTGTACGTAATTCAGTCCTACGACTGTAATGTATGATGTTTTTCAATAAACGAGTTTACTACTACTACTACTACTACTACTACTACTACTACATTGTTGCCACAGAACATAAAATTCACCTTTCGTATGGTCAAACGATGGTCCAGTGCTTACTGATGGCGTTCTTCCCTTTCTTCTCGTCCAATCGAAATGGTCTCCTCTTATGTTTGCCCATTTACAGAAGTGTGCGTTATTATCTTCAAAGTCACAGTTTCCTTAAAAGAGAAGGACAATACAAAAGAGAACAAAAATTTGTAAAGTTAAAAAAATTGGAATGATTGAGATCGTTTCCCACTTATGGAGTTAAAATTAGAATTTCGTTATTGCCTTTAAATGTTTCTAGTGGTAATATTCTGGCCCAAGGAGAAGAAGAAATAATAGCCCATGACGGAATTAGTTTGAAAATACAATGCATTATGCTTCCAATGCATTGTGCATTTTGGACAGCCGGAGTGGAAAGCTTTTTCTTAAGTTACGGCAGGTACTTTTTTTTAGTCTCAGCATGTATCATGTGATCAACTATTGCCTGTTTAATGGCTTAATACCTGGGGAATAAGCCATGAATATGAGATTTAAAAGAGAGAAGAGATCATTGAAATCATCTAGACACTTTAAGCAATTTTCTCTTCCATGGGACTCGAACCCATGACCTGTGGGATGCCAGTGCAATGCCGTACCACCTGCCACTCAGTTGGGAACAGGTCAATTTGTTGGCGGGCTCTCATGTGTTCCCGAAAAAGGACAATTTGAGACACTATGAATATGACATATGACAATATGAAATTTTTGTGTCTATTTGATACTCTACCTTCCTTTGGATTGCCTCCTATCTCTTTAGATGCAGTCTGGTTCAAAACTTTGCAATCCTTTGCCTCGTTAATGCCAATCTCATCAATTGCAATGTCTCCAAGAGGCGACTTGCCCCGGACAGCGACGAATGATACCTTTTAAAAAAGAGAAGTGCATTAGTTTCACGAAAGAATGATACTGAAAAGTGAATGAATTAAAACAGTAGTTGTAGTAGTATATCCATTTCAAAGTTAAAGAAACAAAAAAATTCCAAAAAAAAAAGTCACAAATTGCTTATACTAATATCCTGAAAAGCGAAAATTCAAACTCAAACTCAAACTCAACAGTCTCAATTTTTCATAGAATCGAAAACATTTGAATGTAATATTAATTTAAACCATTATGCTCTAGAATGACCAGTCAAAAATGACAAGATGGCAAAGAATGACATTGCAAGAATGGATTGCAAATTTAAAAGAAAGAGTTAGCCCTTTCTTTTTATTGTAGTTGCCTCACCGAGACAAGAGCCTCGCCTCTCAGTCCTTTTAAAAATAAAGGGAGTTAACTAAGTGCCTTTTTCATAGCTTACCGTGTAGTGGTCACCATAGAAATCTTGCAAGCCAGAATGCCAAGAGTCATCCTGTGGACCTTTCCTTGACCACAGCACCATTGTTGAGTTGTCCTTTAAGTTTCGCTGTTCTAGCCTTAGTTCTCCTATGTCTTTTCCGTACATATGATAGTGAAAGTGCAAGCAAATTGGAGTGAAGAACTCCTTACTCTCCAAACGGACAACTTGCCCATTGAAAAGATCCGAAGCTTCCATGTATATGTAGTAACCTAGGAAAGACAATGAAAAAACAAAGAAATATTCTTGCGTTTGCTCACATATGACATATGACATGTGGCAATTAACAAAAGAGTGGCACAGGTCTGAGTAGAAAAGTTATGGTGCCCAATCCACATTTGAAATCTACGGGCCATGGATCAATCATAGTCACGTCAAAGAGAAATGTTTAGAGAGACCCGGCCCAGGACGACAAAATCGCAACCCGGCGTTGGTGATTGGCATAATAACTACGCATTAAAACAAAGAGCCGAGAGGAAAGAGGAAACGTTTTTAGTCCTGATCCATCAACGCAATCTGACATCTTTCTCTCTTAACTGTGAAAGATATCGGTTGTATGGATATGCGAGAAAAGCAGATCTCAACAAGTGTTATTAAAATCCAAAAATAAAATGGGGGGTAACCACGCATTTTACAACGATTATTAATCATCAAAATTAGTAAAAAGCTTTAAAATACAAAGCAATCTATGACGTTCCTTTCCAAATTAAAGCGTAATTATCTCTGAAAAATGCATGGCTACCCCAACTTCCTTTTTGGATAGCAAGAGCACTTGCTAAGTTCTGCTTTCTCCGAATACTTTTAAACAGCGCAAAAGTATCCCTGCATTAGTAAGCACTTCCGATAGGAGGAAATCCGAGTGTCTGGAGATGCGCAGAACGTATGCGCAATAAAAATAGTAGGCACCGTCCTTAAGTCAAGCCAAAGGGTAAAAAAAGAAAAAACGCAAATCACCATTGGTAATTTCCTGTGAACCGTCCCGGCCCAAACATTTTCATGCTTTGCGTTTATAATTAGGCCTTTTACTTACCTTCGAACGAAAGGTCGTCAACAGAGATGTTTTTAGGTGACTTACCCCTCAAAAAATAAAGGGAAAGGTCACTGTCGTTGAAACAAAAATGTTTGGTTACCATTTTTGCCAAAGATAGTCAAATATCCAGAATGTAATACTAAACTACTGCCAATTTAAATACCCTGATCGCAAATTTCACTTTTGGTTGACCAAACACATGTTACAGAAATTCTTCTTTGCTGCATTTAATAGAATCTATTCGTTCGTACGTGACGTCATAGACCTTTTGTGCAGATACCGCGACCATTTTGAATTCTATTGTTTCAAATAGCTATGATGGGATGCCCAGGGGGCAAATACATGTTAATTTGCCCCTGAGTATCCCATAATGTCTTTCGGAACAATAGAAATCAAAATGGCCGCAGTATCTGCAAAAAGGTCTATGTTAACCGTAGTGCTGTCTTTAAACAAAGGAACGGAGGCCATGTTGGTGTTTCAGACTTTTGCGTTGGAAAGACATTTCTTTTGTTCCGTTAAGCTGCTGATCACTTTGAGAAAAACAGAAAAAAAAAAACCCCTTACCATTTCCGTCACTGTCGTATTGAGGTCCCGTCTCCAAAGACGCTGTGTCCCCGCTGTTAATTTTCCAGTTACCATCATCGTTGTACGCGTTTTTCCAACCACACAAATTTTGATCGAATAGGCAAACGCCTAGAAAATGGAAGGAAAGCAAACTTTTCTGTAGTTATTGACCAAAGATAAAATAAATTAACTTGTAAGTTGATATTTTCGTACGTTGCATTGACTAGCCTTTTCCTTCACAACTATAAGACTAGTCGACGTATTTTAACAACGATCAGTAAGAAGACCTCGGACGCTTTCAAAAAACTATCAGGATAGTGAGAGAAAGAACGGATGACGGTCCTCATAGTATATGCGTCAAGTGGGAAATAGCCTAATTTCGACTTGAATTATGAAAGAACAAAAGAACAGAGTCGAAGTTCAGGAGGAGAATTTGAATTTTTCTTTATGTTTAAGAATTTAATTACATGCTGAACTTCGACTCTGGTCTTCTGGTTTTGCACATTCCGAAACTAGCGTTTTACCGTTTTACGCGACGCAATTTTTTTTTCTCAATATATCAATAAACAGTTCGATACAAAAATAGATCTCTTGCTAAGTGTATGGGTCCAGTTTTCTCTTGAAGGGGAGGACGACATTCATGATAAACGTATCAGTAGCTATTAATAGTGCATTCTTTTGAAGCTCTCTGTTTCATTACTCCGACTAATTAAGATAATTCGAATAATAATATGAAAAGTTTCGAAAGAAATAGTTTTTGCGGATGGCACAAGAACCAGTGTAGGAAATAGCCTACAATGTTATACCGTTCATACAAAAAATCGGAAAAATGTACAGCAAGACACGATCACTGAGTGTTAGGTGTGTACCTCTTCGAACAGTCCAGCGCTCCAGTCAAGAGTCTGCGCAAGTGAGGTTGTTGCACTCGAAAGAAAGTTTAGACAACGGCTATGCCCACAAATGCATGTGTTTTGACTGTCTTTACATTCCTTATCTACAGAATTACTTACTGTAAGGAGGTGGCTGAGGCGACAGAGGAGGTGATGTTTTGACGGTTGGACGCAGAGCAGCAGCCGCGTTGTCGATGATTTTCATTGGACAGACACCCGGAGTAAAGGTAAGTTCATCAATGGCGATATCACCGCGCCACCCAGCGACAGTTGCTTCAATTTCAATCTAAATTTCAATCGATATTCATTTAGTTAATTGCCATTAAAGTTGTCAGTTCACTGCTACCCTTTGTAACTGGGCAAGAAGCTGTGGGATGGAATTCTCGACCAGGCATAAATCGTTAGTATGCGCACCCTTTCACTGTCCTAGCGACTGCTTCACGGAAGAATTTGCTTCGTCTACACGCACATTGATATCGGTTTTAAAGTAGCATAGTAGCATGGTCGTTTTGGTATTTCCGAACAAAGCCAGTGGATCATTCATTGTCATTGCCCAAAGCAAAAATTGTGATATGGTTTTGCCACACAAAAGGCAGTAGTATTACCAAACGAAAACTACTTAATTTTTCTAATTTTTTTTTCCTGAGTATGAACATCAAGTAGTTTTTTGTTCCCAAAGCACTCTTTTACTTGTGTGTCATGAAATATGTGGATGGTTTATCTTGATTTACTTAGTTGTTACATTTAATTCGTTAACTCGTTTTAAATTTGTTGTAATGGTAATCGTAATGAATTTATATGGCGCATTTTCTGTTTACATATTCAAATGCGCTTTTACAAGCAATCGATCCATGGGTGAGATCGAACAGTGATTCGAGATAGAACTGAGCATAGGCTACTGTGAAAAAAATGGTATACGAAAACTTAACTGACGTGGTATTCTTTCATGCTACAGTCCAAGTCAATCTGCGCGTGAAGCCAGTGGTTGCCGTGGTTACCGCTCTCTTTCCACGCAAGCACACCTCGCCTGTAAATTGATAAAGAACCAATATCTTCGCCGTTCATGTGGTACTTGAACTGCATACATTGCTGGCCAGCTAATAGATCACTAATCAATATGGCCTTGTCACCGACCATCTGAGGTTCAGAAGATTCGATGTAAGCATAGTTTCCTGTAAATAAATGGCACAAAAAGGTGACATTAGTGTAGATAATTGCATGGTGCCGAGAAAAATTAAGAAGTAGTATCGCGCGTATTTTTAACTTCCGAAAACGAATACGAGTGATGTTAATCCTTAATTTTACGAGGAAACATGCGATTGTATGTTTATGATGTAAAGGGCACGCTCGCATGGTCTATATGGGTAGCACCTCACATTACACTCTAATAGTTAAGTTTTAAGTTAGTTAAGTGCTACACGGCTAACGTTTGTAAAAAGGTAGCCCTTCCTTGTACTTTCACAAATTCATTCCCGTGACATTGACATCCTTAATTCCCACAGCCGTCCAGGATCTTGTAGCTCAGTCGGTAGAGCAGCGGTGATCTAACCCGAACGTCGTGGGCTCAATTCCCACCCTGGTCAGAGTTTTTATCTTTCCCCGGGGGCTCAATTTCCATTAGTAGGGCTAACGCGCACATGGTCTATATGGGTAGAAAACTAGTACTTCACATTACACTCTAATAGTTAATTCTGTCGAAATATAAGTGCTACACGGCCAACGTTTGCAAAAACGTAACCCTTCTCTTTTCTTTTATTAAGAAGGTCAAAAACGTACGTTGTTGCGCAATTTCATAGGAAGCAGGAACCCATGGACCCCTGCAGGAAGCCATTTGTGCTCAGTTAGCGTCAATGAACTGTAAAACGCACTAATCAGCTGAACATAATTTTCTTTTTGTACAACAACCCCAAAGCAATGAAATCAGCCCTGCTAAAAAACATTTACTTCATGAAAATAACGAGTGTAATTTTGCCCGGGGAATTAACAAAATTAGTGAAAAGTGCCCTCTCTGTCAGTCAATTAGCATTTAGTAATTTTGCCCTGTAAGAAAGATTTGGTGGATATAAGACAATAACGCGAAATCGAACCTTAACCGAAGCCTTAACTGGACACAGCGTAACAAGTAAGTTCTAAGTAGGTCAAACCTTTATTATATTCTAATCTATCGTAAACACTGAGACTAATTGGTGACACTACCAAAATTAATTGATGACATTCAATATACCTGTGAGAGATGAGTACTTACAAGTAAAAGATAAAATGGTAAAAACCTACGTCAGCTAGTGTACAAGTTAAAAACTTCTGGCTACAGAGATTATAGAGGTTGCACATTTGTAATGCAATCTACTGTATATCCTCTTGAGAACTTCTGTAAATAGGCGAAACTAAGATCTCCCAGGCAGCATATAACAAGCAAGCTTACAATACATTTTACCTGCACCAGAAGCATCCGACATGGGTCCAGTCGTGCCTCCACTTTGTTTACCGCTAGCAGTCTCTCCCCTCCCTATACTCCATTCAAAAGTAGACTTTTGGGACGATTTCCAAGAGCAAAAGGTACCTTTATCAAAAGTGCAGTTCGCTACAACATCAAAGAGAAGCATAAATGTACTACTCCTTTTCTGTTACAGAGATTGTTTGTAGGGATTATGGTCATTGGTGATGAGCTCTTTCCGTGGAAATAGCGTTGACAATGATAAATAAAACTAGTGGAATATGTGTATTCGCCAATAGCCAATTTTCTAAATGCTCTTTGCTTCTGGCGAGACTATTCAACGAAAATGTGTTGCGCATTTTCATGCAAATCATATTTATTTTTATTTTTAATTAATTTTGTTTGTTTGTTTTTTTAATTGTTTATTTTGAATTAACGGTTTGTACGAAGACTCGCACGGAAACGCAGGTAAAGCTCGGAAATGAACTATCACAAGTTGAAATCGACAAAGATTGCACTAATAATTGTCAGGAACTTTGAGAGATCCTCCACCTCTTTGCTCTAATGTTGAACTATACTATAATATACCATTGATATCTAGTTGAAAAAACAATCACAACAAGACTTCTTCTTCTGCACCAAGGTCGACATAAATTCAGTTTTCAATTTATTTCTGAGGTTTATCTGAAAAACTGCGGCAGGCCAGCCCTTGCGAAAACTTCCGAATCGTTTTAATTTTAACTCAACGACTTTCAATCCGGCACGAATTTTGATGGCTTTAGGGTATAACTCTATACGGTGTTACCTTTAGCTGTGTCTTCTGGCGTGTTGCTCAAAGGACAACAACTTCCATTTGCTATGAAGATATCATCCAATCCCACAATGGCCTCGTAATCAGCGTGGAGGATAGCCTGGAAGACAAGCTATGGAAAAAAATATAAACAAAAACAAAGAAAATATTTAATAGCCTAGTTTAAATCGAAATTCGGTTGCTGATTGCATTGGTTTTGCATGCTCTCACAGCTGGGTAACTGGCCAAGAAATTCTTGGCTTTATTCCAAGCCAAGATTTCAGAAGGAAAAACAAAGACAGTCAGTGAAAACTTGCATGCACCCACCAGCCTGCGAGAAAGCGCTCCAAAACGAGGCGCCTCGCTTTGGAGAGCTTGCTCGAAGTCCATACACCCGCTTGAATTTTCCTTGGTTCATTTAATAACGAATTTATATAGAGCATTTTCTATCTACTGCGCTTCACAAGTAAACGATCTATGGATGAGGTCAGAAATCAGCTTATACATGCTGGCATGTTTAATTTTCAGCATTTATTTCATTTGAGTTTGCCAAGATCTGTTCTTAAGATACATCGTTTGCAATTTCCTCATGATCTCACTTCCTTTCCAGCCACTTTTATTATGATGGCGACCCTGCGTCTTCAATATGAAAGGGCCATGCATGTGCGCAATTTGATGCCTTTAGTCTCAAAGTAACTTAGAATCTTGTTCAGTTTCTTACCTGCTGGCATGTTTCGTGCTCAGCATTTATTTCTACAAGACCTCTGCTCCAGTCCTGAAAGTTGAGCCCCCTGCCAACGTCAAACCACAATCTGTCTTCTTGGTTGTCCTTTCGTGTTGAAAGTCGGAATTCGCTCTTTTTGAAATTTTCCAAGAAGTAAAAAAACTCAATGCACTTTGGACCACATATTTTAGTGTTGATTAAGCGCGATTTTTTGGCCCTGTTGCTTGTCTGCTTGGCAAACACAAACTTCCCTTCTGATGAACAAAAACAAAAACAAAAAGTGGGAAATGAAGACAATTGGAAACTGTTAACTTACGGTAGGACATTTAACTGATGCAAGGGCATATCCCAAGTTAAGTCCTGGGATTCATTTTCGGGTGGATGGTTTACTTAAGGTAGTCAAAGGGTTGAACAGACTTGTGAAGCCAAGTCCTAAATTATGAGTTAAGTTTCTCTCCAAATAAAGCGAAACCATTTCTTAGTAAGAAATGCCTGCATTATCTAATGGTTTAACTTTCGAGGCTTATAATCTAAAGTAGAAAAGACATGGCTATTATGCTACTCTAGTTAAAAGAAAGAAGAATGTAACTAACAAAGGTACGATGCAAGCCTTTTACCTCAAGTCTGTTTGCTTCTCTTTGGAAGGAAAGGTCGCTAATCAGTGAGTATAAATGACTTCCGTTTAGGCCTAGATCCGCCCATTATGAAGACACTAGCGCGAGTGTCCAAGCGTTGCGTCTTGAGTTCATAACTGTGAAAGTTACATTCATTATTCTTCAAACCAGATTATAGCATCAAACAAGCTCTGATTGTCAACTTCATTGCAGATTGAACGGCAAAGTGTACCATCATTCTATTTTCGCAGGTCTCTCCCAAAATAAATTAATTACATGACTTACTGACATAATTTAATTTGCTCTTACCAGGTGTTTTTCCGTGATCTTGTCTTGCAATCCCTGACTGTTTCTCTCTCTTGCTTGCAAAGGAGGAACTTAATTTCCAAGGAATTTTATCAGCACCAATCAAATCGGTTGCCCAGTCACAGAGTCCCGTATTAAAATCACAGATACCTGGAAGATTAAGAGCGAATGGTTTTCTTACAGCTATCAATTCTATTATTACATGTTACAGATTTTAGCAAAAGCAAGAGTATTGATAATTCTTATTTCTTACCGTCATTCTGAGGATCAGAAGCGGTATGATTTGTGAATAAATGGTAACCGTTGCATGGTCCTTCCTTTAAACGAATGTCGTCGATTGCAATGTCACCTGTGTAACTCGTTCCAGCGATTGCTTCAAAAATAATCTGCAATGATATTTTTAACACACCATAAGGCATCATCGTCATTGTCAACAATGAAGTCGTGTAGTCTGGTATAGTCACTCAGTCTTTGTCTCGTCATCCTCAATTCATCTATCCATCCATTCATTTGCCCGACAGTCCATATTTCCAGTAGCTGATTGATCGATCTGTCGAGCCTCATTATCATCATCATCATTATCATCGCCATTTTTGTTGTTATTTTTTATGAGCGACCTTACCTTATAACTTTTGAACTTATTAAAGCGTCGATACTTTTTAATTTTTTCTGTGAATCCACATACTATGTTTTCTGTTACAAGCTATTTCTGTGACTTACGTAGTAGTTGTTTCCGTGTACTGTAAAATTGTCGGTTTTCCAATCCGATCCTCGCTGCTGACCTTGTTTGGACCAACCCCTTTCTTCCTGGCCATTAATAAGGCGATATATATTAAGCTCTCCTATGGTTTGACCCACCATACTGTAAGCAAATTGAAGACACTGGTAGCCACTGTAAGGACCACTCATCATTCGGGCCTTTTCTTTATATCTGCGTGGATTGGATGTCTCTATGTAGGCATAGTAACCTATAGGTGACAAAGTTCGTCAATCAGTACAAATAAAAACCTCAGACAAAGCCGCACATGCATTTATGTGGAAATTCACTCAGCTGCATTATGTGCACCATGCTGTTCTGCTCAGCTATCAGTCAGTGAGTCAATCAGTGAGTCAGTCAGTTAAGCAAGCAGGCCAATCAATCAAGCAAAAAACTGAGTCATTAACCTGTGCGTTATCTAAAACATGAACGGTTACCAAACCCTACCTTCAACAAAAAAGTTTTTAGTCTTTTATAAGGAGCATTCATCCCATTAGCGTGAATTTCTGAACATACAGAACACACATGCAAAAAGGGAAAAACACAAAAGACTCAAAACCAGTTCTGGGGGAGTGAAAACGCTATAAAAATCAAACCATCGAACCAACCGCAGATTGTTTTGCTTACCACCATTTTTCTGTCTTGTTGTATGGTCGCTTTGCGGTCCTGTACCAATGCTCGGTGTTCTGCCCTTCATCAATGTCCAATCGAAATTGTCGTTGTCCACTTGATGCCACGCACAGAAGCTTCTTCCGTCAAAGTTGCAGTCTCCTAGTTAGGGGATCGACAAGCGACGAGAAAATATTATGGCTGTTGTTAAGACAGGGGCCACGGAGAGGCCACTTTTTTCCTTCGGTGTTGTTCTCTCCTTAACCTCTCCTCCTCCCTTCATACTTCCGTGATCCATACCAAAAGCTAGCCCCTCCCCACCCCTTCCCCAACGTTCCCACATACTCCGCAACCCCTGCAAGGTACTTAGAATAGCAGGAATGTTAGTCCCTGGAACGTTTTTATCACAGCATTGATTTAGGAATGCCTTTATTTTTCAAACTGAAAGCTAAACGATTTATATAAATGGTTAAAAAGGTGTTAGTAACATTTTCGAGGAGACAAAGTCGGTTCGTGGAAGTGTATAAGATTTCTCTTCCAGTAAATTTTGCAATAATTAATTTCGATAATCACGATCCAGTGTAATTTGTCAATTTTTGCTTACTTGTTAGTAAAGAGCATATTTCAACGCAGGAAATAGTGGAATTTTGTAGAATACCCAAGAACCTTTTTCCGAAGCAGAATTTTGGCGAAAGCTGATTTGTCTGATCGCATTTTTTTTCAAAACGTGGTTACCGTATCGTCTTAGTGCATCCTTTACACTGGTATAATTTGAGAAGGATGGTATGGGTTGATTTTGAGAAACGGGGCAAAGAAAACTTGTATTTGACACCACCGAAGAAAAAACGAATTAATACGCATACCTTTAAATTTTAGCACACGCCCACAGTTCTATTAGCTCGCGTCATTAGCACTCTCGTGGGAAGATGTCACGATACAGTTGGGGGTTGCGCGTTGAAGGAAAAAAGGAGTAGGTAGGCCGAATGTTTGCGCTGACAATTTCTTCTTTTGGGTAGCCTTTTGCGGCACTCGTTGGGGTTCATATTTAATATTTTTACCCCCGTCTTTACGTATACGTACAAGCTCGCTTCTTCGTTCACTTCCATGCTAAAGAGCATTTTAAAGTTTTTAATTTTATGCTCAAGAAGGCGGCGAGCGGCCGAAATATCATTTTAATTCATCAGTTAAAAATTTTTAAGATTCGTCTTATTCCGTCATACTTCTGTAA
Organism: Montipora foliosa; assembly: GCF_036669935.1. Lineage (NCBI taxonomy): Eukaryota > Metazoa > Cnidaria > Anthozoa > Scleractinia > Acroporidae > Montipora > Montipora foliosa. Next base: position 10,401,971 of record NC_090879.1, read on the forward strand.
TAGATTTTACGTGGATGGTGTCACTATGTACATTCAACTTTTTGTTGTAGCGAGCCTGTACATTATTCACGTTATAATTCGATCGTGGTGCAAATCCCACTCACTTCATGCGAACAGTGTATTCCAAAGCAGTGACGAGCACTGAATTTTGAAATCTAGGATATAAAGTCACTTACAAGTAATTCTGATTTGACATTGAGTTCAGTTTTATCTATCGATAAGGACCTGTTTTCCTATTTTAAAGAAAAAATAGACCGTGAATCTGTCGACCGATTTAGCAACTGATATAAGAAACCTTTCTATGTTCAACACTGTCCACTTCTGCATCTTTTGAGATATTTGGGTCTTTCTTTAGAAGCACAGCGCACGTTCAGCTAAAAAAAAAGCCGAGAACTGAAACAATACAACTTCACCATGATGGTTTAGCCAGCAATATTTTTCAAAGTGGGAACTGCTTCACCTCCTTTATTGACATACTGGCATTCTAAACACGCGCTGAGAAAGTATACCTTTTCCTTACAGCCGGTTATAAAGCAATATTCGAGTTGACCTTTTCGTCAATAGTATTTTTTTCCATACCTGCAGCTCATTATACACCCATGCACTTGATTCTACTTTTGCGAAATATATGTGCATTGATTACATTAATCAGTTCACCTCTCAAATGATACAAATTATACAAAGAGAAGAAGTAGATTGGCAATGAACCACAATAACACTCTGTTTTCGATAAACCTGGAACGTCTTGTGAGATTAAAGATGCTACGAAAGGTTGTGACCTTTGCTTGAACTAATTTCGTCGGCGAACTTCAAATGTGTAGTATAGATTTCCGAACTTGTCTTGCATTGTCAGCAGGGTATCCAAAACACGAAATGGTGATTGTCTTTTCTCATTTTGGTAGTTTCATAAGTTAATATTTTGCGTATGTCAAATTACATTGTTCTCTCCTGAAAATATTTGGTGTCAAGTTCCGTGCTTTTCCATTTTGCACCCATTTTTCAAGGTTTTCAAGGGAAACCCGATTTCTTTGTTGAGTTTTTGACGGTTCTTGCTTGAGAAAAGCTGATTGCTGCTTATCGTGCAATTTTATATGTATCTAGGAAACGACCTGAATAGAGCCTCCACAAGCACGAGTCTTACCTTTACACCGAAATGTGTAATTGCATATTTAAGACTTGACTTTCAAGTACTTTCTCTGATGACTTAGCCTACGTTTAATAAGCTAGTTCATGCTGCAAAAATCTCTCGTATAATTACTCATTCTTCTCCGATCCTTGTGGGTAATGTCTTATTTTCCATGCTATTGGTCAAAAAAGCTGTTCATGTTTCGTGTGGTATGTTCAGCTATGTTCAGTTCTATTTTCTTGTCGACAGTTCTCTAAATATTTTGCTTTGGTCCATGTATATTGCGTGTCCTGATACGTTCATTCTTTGTCTTTGTTAAGAATTTGTAAAAATGGAACTTTGGGATTTTTCGTAAGTTTTGGAACAAAAGCTTCTCGATAATTGCCGCCTCTCATTCTAACAGCGAAATTATAGTATTAATTTGCAATTGTAGAATAAAGATTATGTTGAAAACATTTGTGATATCAGCTGAAACGCCTTTGGGCAAAGACGTCTATGACGCTGCTTGAATTACGAGGGTGAAAGCCCCAGGTTAAAATTATGTTTTCAGCCGATTGTCTGAGTGACTTTGCGAACTAAAATGGCGTAAATTCTCATACTGGCATTGATGTTATGGAGAAAACAGATTGAAATGAACTTCGGTTCAATTTACGGTGGCGATGAAGCATGCTAAAAAGAACAGTTTTTGAGGAAGTCTTGAAGGAGGAAGGCATTGGGAATTTAAGATTTTTGAGTCTTGCGCGAATTTTATTTGCTTCTCTTTGAATGGTTCAACATACTACGTAGTATGTTACTTTTGACAACGTATTGGTTTAGCATTTCAAGGTGGATGCTGAAATCGCTTGGTGAGTTTATAAAGAGGCTGCTACTGCGTGGGTGGGGAAGAAGCAACAAATGTCGTGTCTGCTGTGAAAACGTGGTAGTTGTAATTGAGATCCAACGGCTGTCTTTGATATTGTAAAAAATGACATCAGTAATTAAGGCTTTAGCTTGTAAATGTTTCTCAACCCAGCAAATCCATTTATTTTGGTATTTTCCCCTTGTTTCCAAAATTACTAAAATCGGGGAATGTAATTGACCTGAACTGAAAAACGTTTGTTGAATTTAATGGTCATCAGTGGAAGTTTCAGTGAATTGACGACTTATATAAAATAACTCCAGTTTATCAATTTAATTTAAACGATTCATCGGTTCAAATATATTCTAAGGCAAAGTCTTCATGCGATCCAATCGATTCTTAGTGAGGTAAGAAAATAAGCAATCATTAGTTCTCAGCAATATCGAACAGATAAACAGTGGTGAAAATAAAGGAATAGTACATTCCAAAGGCAGGGTGACACCGCTCTTTGTACCTCTTCGTACCAATGTAACCTGTTTAACCTCGGGGCACAAAGAAACCTACAAGAACATTAACATGGAACCATAGGTTCTCGGCAGACATGAAAAGAATTAAGAGAAAACAAAGGTAAGTCAGTTCAGAATCCGAAGAAAACTTTCATCGAGGAGGAACGAGAAGAATCAAATTTAGCTCAGTAAATCTGACGCTAACCTCGGTTTTTGAATACGGCCCATGTTACTAGTGCAATGTGAGGGTTAGCCTTTAGCTTTAGTCTGCTCCATCACTAACAAAACGGTTCAAACCTTTCCAAGAAAAGGGAGACTAATTATCCAACTCAGCCCACATATGGTGCAGAGATTATTTCAGTACCACATTTCACCGCCGCGCACTCCGCTCCCTTCGAAAAACACACCCACCTTCCTTTGGAGCAAGCAGACGATATCCGCAGCTGAAAGTTACCAATAAAGGTATCAAGCTTTGAAGAAACAAGACTTCTTGCCGCATATTGTGATGCCACACTTTGCACCTAATCTCAAGGACGATCTTTCTTCTGTGCCTGGTGCTAATACACTAACTTCGCAATGTACCCACTCCAGAATTTAACGAAGAATGAGTGCAACTGATCATGAGTGTTTGTGACAGAATTAGTTCAAGTCTTTCATCGATTAAGGGGGTACTTGTTTAATAAAGCTGGTAATATGAGAAACGACTTGACAATACCGTGCATTATAATGCTGCAAACATGGAGATCTTTTATTTTTAAAGTAAGATTTTGTAACTGGAGTGAAGTACTGAAAAGGATGTCGATGGGTTGCAGTATTCTGACCCAGCTCGTTTCCTCACACATGTCGGTAATGGATCTTGTGATCGTGTGATTACTTGACATTGTTTTGTTTTTTCTTGATTCTGAAAACCTGATCAAAATGCCCGTTTTTGACCGATTTTCGAAGGTAAAACATTTAAGACTAACAGCGTTGTTCTCTGGGAAGTCCGTTATCGGAGAACATTTTTTGTAGAGCATTAATTAAAATTCTTTGGTCCGTAAAGGGAGCAGGAGCTGGTTTTTCGAATAGTATCGTATACTTATTAGTAAATCAGTGAACAATAACTTTTTGATGTTGTAATAATTTGAATGCAATCGACATTTAGTTTTTGAACTTGATAACAATTCCAGACGTTTGGCTTTTGAAGCTAATTCCTATGAACTTCATGGCAGTTATATATATTGAACTCCTTGTTTTTCAAATGTCTACAGGTCAGTCCAAACCCAAACTCTCCTTGTGAAATATTTGCAGAACCCTCTTTAACCCCCTGTCTTCTTAGCTATGAATACGAGGCCACTTATGGCGTACATGTGGTAAAATGGGAATCGATTATCTAACGATTTACCGACTCCCAAAGTGATTTACCTACTGTGAGGATAAACTCTAAACCCATGTTTTCATGCTGTGCATCCATTTTTTTATTCACATGTTCCTTTTTTCTCGTCATCCTAAGTCATCCTCTTTTAGGATCATAGAACAGTCCTGTAATTACCATTTGAAATCCATTTGAAGAATTTCTTTAACTTGGACTTGGTATTGTTCCTCGTTGAAATGATCGATGTATTGCCATCTCACGTATCTTGTTCAGTCAAACTCTACCAAGCACTGACTATGTACGCTGGGCATTAAGAAACAGATCTCCCTGTTCTCATTTTTAACAGTCAAAAGTATATAACAACCACATCAACAAGAACAATAACTTTATTTAAAGAGGGAGACGTAATAACCTATCGAAGTTTTCTAACTTACGGCCCTCAAGTATATCGGTTCAGTGTCTTTCTGATCGTGTCTAAAAAATCTAAAACTGAAGGCCTTCATATGTTTATATTTAAAAACTACTGAGTTGCATTGCCTGTGCCTGTGTATCTTAGTTGTCCACTTTGAAACAGGCGATGATGTAATACAGGATTAACTAGACGTTTTCCCAATGCCCTACAATATCACATTACGTGGAACGAATCATCATGATTTTGATACAAAACATTATTGGAAGTCTTTTTTTTGTCAGTCATAAGAAGGATGATTACGTAAGAGTTGAGAAATCGATTTACTGCACAGCAAACTTGTGTCGGACGGAGACAAAGTATCATAACTTTTTCAAACTGTGTGATCGTATTTTAGTCAGAATCTTACAAGACGCGTTGACTGTTCTCAGTCGTGCTGTTGGGTATTTGTACACTAAATGGCTTCATGCTAGTAAAGGCAAAGTTGTTTTTGGGCAAGGAGATCAGAGGTCAGAGGACAGAGTACTGAATCGTTAGATTTATCTTCTATTAACGGAAACTAGGCATATAATTATTACTTAGTTCCAAACCTAAATATGAACTTCGAAGTTAAATTCAAAAAGAGGGGTTTCTCATGCTGTAAGGGTACATTCACTTTGTCTTGAACTAATCAAAAACGTCTTAACGGACTAAACGGGTAATCAATCTCTATGGAATGTCAATTATAATTTCACTTTGTCGCAGTGAGAGAATAAACAGTTGTTGGACTTCATCGATCAAATGGATACGTAAAACAACTTACGATGTCCAATAGTCTAATGAAATTAGATAGCAACATACTTGGTAACATAACTTTACCATGATTAAAAACTAATGATGCCTTGATATCGTCTGATAAATAAAATGTGGAAGATGTTTGAAAATTAAGAAACAAGACGTTGAAATGATTATTTTTCTAATAAAAGTTTAAATCAAAATTAAAGAGGTTGAATGTCCACTGGACAGTCCAATTCCAAACTTTTAACATGATCCTAGTGGAATATTTTCAGAACCCTCCTTGAGGCTTTGTCTTCTTGGCCATGTATATAAGGCGTAGAGTTATGGTGTACATGTGGTAAAATGGGAAACAGTCTAAATTTACTGACTCCCATACTGATTCACCTACTGTGTGGATAAACCTATCCATGTTTTCATGCTGTGCACGCATTTTAAAAAATGTTTTCATGTTCCTTTTACTCATCGACCCAAGTGATCTATTTTATGACCATAGAACGTTCCTGTAATTACAATTCAAAATCCACTTGAAAAGAATTTCTTTAACTTGGACTTGGTTTTGTTTCTTGTTGAAAGGATCGATGTATTGCCATTTCTCTTATCTTGTTCAGTCAAGCTCTACTGACCAAGAACTGACCATGTACTCTGGGCATTAAGAAACAGATCCCCACTTCCCATATTTAATACTATGAAGTAATATGGTTTAGTGTCTCTCTGATCGTACATAAAAATCTAAAACTGAAGACCTTTAATTACAATTAAAAACTTCTGAGTTGCATTGCCTGGGGATTCGATTGAAAATCCTTGCATATAGAGCAGTATTTTTGAACACATTTTGAAACGGCGATGGTGTAATACTGAATTTGTTTTGACGGTTTCTCACTGCCCTACTATCACATTACGTGGAACGAATCATAATGATTTTGATACAAAACATTATTAGAAATCTCTTTTTTTTTGTCAGTCATATTAAAGAAGGATGATTACGTAAGAGTTGAGAAATCGATTTACTGCACAGCAAACTTTTGTCGGACGGAGACAAAGTAAGATAACTTTTTCAAACTGTGCGATCGTATTTTAGTCAGAATCTTACAAGACGCGTTGACTGTTTCTCAGTTGTGCTGTTGGGTATTTGTACACCAAATGGCTTCATGCTAGTAAAGGCAAAGTTGCTTTTGGGCGAGGAGATCAGAGGTCAGAGGACAGAGTACTTAATCGTTAGATTTATCTTCTGTTAACGGAAACGTAGCATATAACTATTACTTAGTTCCAAACCTAAATACGAACTTCGAAGTTAAGTTCAAAAAGAGGAGTTTCTCATGCTGTAAGAGTACATTCACTTTGTCTTGAACTAATCAAAAACGCCTAAACGGACTAAACGGGTAATCAATCTCGATGGAATGCCAATTATAATTTCATTTTCTCGCAGTGAGAGAATAAACAGTTGTTGGACTTCATCGATCAAATGGATACGTAAAACAACTTACGATTTCCAATAGTCCAATGAAACTAGATAGTAACATACTTAATAAAATAATTTACCATGATTAAAAACTAATGATGCCTTGATATCGTCTGATAAATAACATGTGGAAGATCATAGGCTTTGAAAATTAAGAAACAAGACGTTGAAATGATTATTTCTCTAATAAAAGTTTAAATCAAAATAAAAAGAAGTTGAATGTCTGCAGGACAGTCCAATTCCAAACTTTTAATATGATCGTAGTGGAACATTTTCAGAACCCTCCTTGAGGCTTTGTCTTCTTGGCCATGTATATAAGGCGTAGAGTTATGGTGTACATGTGGTAAAATGCGAAACAGTCTAAATTTACTGACTCCCATACTGATTCACCTACTGTGTGGATAAACTTATCCATATTTTCAAGCTGTGCACACATTTTAAAATGTTTTCATGTTCCTTTTACTCATCGACCCAAGTGATCTATTTTATGATCATAGAACGTTCCTGCAATTAAAATCCAAAATCCACTTAAAAAGAATTTCTTTAACTTGGACTTGGTGTTGTTTCTTGTTGAAATGATCGATGTATTGCCATTTCTCGTACCTTGTTCAGTCAAGCTCTACTGACCAAGAACTCAATGACCATGTACTCTTGGCATTAAGAAAAAGATCCCCACTTAAGCTTCCCATAATTAATAATCAGAAGTAATATGGTTTAGTGTCTCTCTGATCCTGCATAAAAATCTAAAACTGAAGACCTTTAATTACAGTTAAAAACTTCTGAGTTGCATTGCCTGGGGATTCGATTGAAAATCTTTGCATATAGAGCAGTACTTTTGAGCACATTTTGCAACAGCGATGGTGTAATACTGAATTTGCTTTGACGGTTTCCCACTGCCTTACTATCACATTACGTGGAACGAATCATCATGATTTCGATACAAAACATTATTGGAACCTTTTTTTTGTCAGTCATAAGACGGATGATTACGTAAGAGTTGAGAAATCGATTTACTGCACAGCAAACTTGTGTGGGACTGAGATAAACTATCATAACTTTTTCAAACTGTGTTATCGTATTTTAGTCAGAATCCTACAAGACGTGTTGACTGTTCTCAGTTGTGCTGTTGGGTATTTGTACACTTAATGGCTTCATGTTAGTAAAGGCAACGTTGTTTTTGGGCGAGGAGATCAGAGGTCAGAGGACAGAGCTGACAGAGTGCTTAATCGTTAGATTTATCTTCTATTAATGGAAACTTAGCATACCATTATTACTTAGTTCCAAACCTAGATGAGAACTTCGAAGTTAAATTCAAAAAGAGGGGTTTCTCATGCTGTAAGGGTACATCACTTTGTCTTGAACTAATCAAAAACGCCTAAACGGACTAAACGGGTAATCAATCTCGATGGAATGCCAATTATAATTTCATTTTCTCGCAGTGAGAGAATAAACAGTTGTTGGACTTCATCGATGAAATGGATACGTAAAACAACTTACGATTTCCAATAGTCCAATGAAACTAGATAGTAACATACTTAATAAAATAATTTACCATGATTAAAAACTAATGATGCCTTGATATCGTCTGGGAAATGTAATGTGGAAGATCTTTGAAAAGAAACAAGACGTTGAAATGATTATTTCCCTAAAGCTTAAATCAAAATTAAAGAAGTTGAATGTCTGCAGGACAGAATCAATCTAAATTTACTGACTCCCATACTGAATCACCTACTGTGTGGATATTTTCATGTTCCTTTTTACCCATCTACCCAAGTGATCTATTTTATGATCATAGAACAGTTCCTGTAATTACAATTCAAAATCCATTTGAAGAATTTCTTTAACTTGGACTTGGTATTGTTTCTTGTTAAAATATCGATGTATTGCCATTTCTCTTATCTCCTTCAGTCAAGCTCTACAAAGCGCTGACCATGTACGCCGGGCATAAAGAAACAGATCCCCCACTTACTATTTACTTAATAATCAGGCCCCAGTTGTTCAAACGCTGGATGTCGCTATCCACCGGATAAATCACTATCCAGCGGATAAACACTAGCAAAACCAATTGAGTTATCCTGTGGATAGTGATTTATCCGGTGGATAGCGCTATCCATCGTTTGAACAACTGGGGTCAGAAGTATATGGTTTAGTGTCTCTCTGATCGTGCAATAAAAATCTAAAACTGGAGGCCATTATTATTAAACACTGCTGAGTTGCATTGCCTGTGGATTCGATTTGAAAATGTTCGCATATAGAGCAGTATTTGTGTCCACTTTGAAACAATCAATCGATCAATCAACTTTATTTAAAAGACGGTAAATGGCTCAGCAAGCTGGTTTGGTTTGTAATGCTGAATTTGCTTCGACGGTTCCGCACTGCCCCACAGTATCACATTATGTGAAACGAATCATCATGACTTTGATACAGAACATTATTGGAAGTCTTTTTGTGTACGTCATTCATAAGAGGGATGATTACGTAAGAGTTGAGAAAGCAATTTACTGCATAGCAAAGTTGTGTGGGACCGTCGGAGATAAAGCATCGAAACTTTTTCAAACTGTGTGATTGTATTTTAAATAGTTCGAATCAAGACTTGTTGACTGTTCTCCGGTTGTGTTGTTGACTATTTGCACACTAATTGGCTTCATGCTGGTTCAAAAAGCTTAAGCTGTTTGTGGACGGTGAGATCAGAGGTCAGAGGACAGAGTAATAATGCAATTTATCTTCGGCTATTAACGAAAACTAAGCGTATAATTATTACTTGGTTCCAAAGCTTTCATAAATAGGGGCTAGCGTTTCTCATGCTGTACATTTAATTTGTCTTGAACTAATCAAAAGGCGGGTAATCAATCTCGATGGAATGCCAATTATAATTTCATTTTCTCCCAGGGAAACTGTTCCTAATTTTCTTGAGAATAAACAGTTGTTGGGTTTGCACTAATGGAAATCGTAAGTTGCTTTAAGTGTCCATTTGATCGATGATTGAAACTAGATAATAACATACTTGGTAACATAATGTACCGTGATTAAAAACCATTGATGTATTGATATAGTCTGATAAATGAAATGTGGAAGATCTTTGAAAAGAAACAAGACGTTGAACTGATTATTTCTATAAACTTTTAATCAAAATTAAAGAACTTGGAAAATTTTCCATCGTCCCAAATTGCTCCACTTTTTGCGGATTCTCGATTCATGATAGGGTAAATGCAGTAATTTGAGGCCCAATTCCTTTTCCACTGGCGGATTAAAAGCGATTATTTGAAGTGTCTATGACTGTCTAATGTTTGAAAGGACTACGGTCAAGAGTTTAGAAAGATTCAACAACAACTGGAAGGGACTGAAGTAGCTGGAGTCTCGTATTTGTTGGGGTCGGGCAATGCCATTAATTGTGTAAAATTGACCCTGTTCACTGAAGCACTGCACTAACTGGTAGTACAGCCGTGATCTACAAGGCAAACGTTTTCCAACTTTTAACTCATTAACCTGGATTTTTTTTCAGGCCTCATTGAACTGCTCAAACTTAACAGCTGAATAAGATGCGATGATCACGTTCACTTAGAATTACACAATCGCAGTTCAAATGTATGAGTGTTGTGATTAGAATTCTTCATCACGCATGAACCAATTAGGACCGCGATTTCCACGTTACGATTTTTGGCGCATGCGACAAGCTTACGACGGGCCTTTGACATGACTTACGATTGTCGCAGCGTTTTAAAATTGTTAAATGCTACGACATTTTTCTGACGTACACACCAATCGTAAGCGAGTTGTAGGCCTGCCGCAAGCTTGACGCATGCGTCAAAAAACCGTACCGTGTAAAACGACCCTTACGGGATACAATGCGAATTTGCACGAGAAAGGATGGCTTGATAGCTCAGTTGGCAGAGAAGTGCAAGGCAATCGCACGGTCCGGTCCTAGCACCGTTGAAACCCGGATTTTTGCAAATGCTCAAGTTCCTTCTCTTTCACATACAAATACCTCACTAAGTCATGCAGATCGTGTAGATATCATCATGTGGACATGCACTAAGAGGCGTTTCCCTGCAGTACATGGAAACAATCAATGAGTTTTAAAATCGTAATTTGATCACTCCAATTCTGAGTCAAGGGGGAACTTCAGGGAAGAAGGATCATATGCCTAACTTTAGTCTCACAAGGTTCTGTTCTCTTCAAAGACGAAATTTATTGAAAATCTTTTGAAAATAATAGGTAGTGGTGTTTTGCGTAGCCCTAAAGGATCCTCTCGGTGTGATGAAGGGTTTTATTAGGAACTAAGAGCAGATATACATAAACGGCTGGCCATGTAATAAAAGAAGATTCAAACCCATTCACGATGAGGAACGTGGCACGCCCATTTTATTCATGTCTTGGAAAAAAAAGTATCAGTAAAATCCAGAGCACTTTTTCAGTTGTTAACGGACCGTACAAAAAAGAGACTGAAGTGCATATGCGTGGACTGACATTATTATCAAATTTGAGATGGATGCCAACTTTTAAAAGTCGGACCATCATTTTTGAATTTAAGAATCAGATAAATGGTGTGATGACTTGTAAATATATAAATTTATACACATAATAATGTGATACATAATTTTTTTATTTCTTTAAAGAACCACTGGACATCAATCTTGAGTCAGCTGAACCTAAACTGAGCTCTACTAAAAAAGAAAATAACGGAACAACATATCGGTACACTCATCATTCTGTAACATTAAAAGCAGATGCAGATGCCTGAAATCGCGTGTAATATTGTTTGCTTAGTATTTTGTATTTTTGGTAGTATCAGCGGGGTACGTTTCATGGTTCGGAATTGAGCATAGAGGATATCAGAAGAAAACGTTGTCAGTTGCATCCCAACAAAGGAGGGAGTGTTCTGAGTTCCACTGCCAAATCAGTGTGAAAACAAATTTTTCATTATTTCCAAATTGACTTCATTTATCTCATCTCAATCCGTTTCAGTGTCCAATAGTAGTAAAAGTCATGTAACTATGATCTCGAAATTGGGATAAAACTGATTTTGTCAACATTTGGGAGGTCATCCAGTATCGGAAAAATTGCCATTGATCAAATTCCCGTCAAGACCTTAAAATTTTGATATTTCAGTTCAAGTCGTTGTTTCGCATATGACCCTGAGGCGTACCTTCGTTTAACACTTCATAAAACGTGCAGAGCCATATATTTATCGGTATTTCTTCGTTCTGGGCAAAACATGGTCTTCCTTTTCGGTTCACATTCAAAGGAATTGTCTGCCAAGAGAGTTAAATAACTCAACTGTGTGCCAACTTGATTAAAAATGGGGAGAAAAATATTTTTTTACCTGTCATGGTAGCACTTTGGACCAGCCACGAAGTATGAAAGATTTGGACGACGAGAACCAGAGAGAAGGTATATCGCAGATATGCCATTGTGGTTTGGTGTGGTAAGTTGGAAAGCAGAGGATGACTGACTGACTTCTCAGAACTTCAGTTCTTCATATACCTTTTTTTAATGGCTTATTTCATTTACTCCAAACCATTTACGGTTATATTATGTAAAATATTTTCCAGAACCTTCCACATAACTAAAGTACTTCCTTTGTATTTGACATTTGGCTTGGACATTTTTGGCATTGTTTGTGATTTAAACTTATAACTTGCTTCGGATAACCTTTAAATTCATTTGCAGATTTTTGCCAGAGGCATATGGTCTCGACATAAGTTTTTTCCACCTTCCTTCATTTTAATACGGTCTTTTGAATGTTTATGTATTGCTCTTTGTTTCAGTGTATTTTTTCTTTGTTATAGTGGTAATTGATTTCCTTTCTATGTTATCCAATCATTCATTTAGTACGCTTTGTCTTTGATTGTACATATGTTTATTATGAAATTAAGTACTTGACTCTATAGTCTGGAAGATCAGCGTGTAATCTCGTTTCTCTCGCCAGTCCATTTTTATTCTACTACATACAGTATGCGGTATTTTTATTTGGCTTTTTTAAATATGACTATATTTCGGTGCTAACTGTTTTTGCTCGCATATCCCAGTGCTGTACTTGCATTGTTTTCCCAAGGGCGGGGGGGGCAGGGGGGGGGGGATACTTTGCATATGAAGCTGCAGAGATGCTTGTCGGAAATTTTGAATTAAATTCCTAAAAGACACCAATGTGGGCATGGCCTAGGCTTCTTTTGATCGCTAAAGCTTATTAACTATTATTTTTATATTTTTTCGTGAGCAACCCTAAACGAGACCTTCACGGCTACATATGATGGCGTTTTGCCATAACACCCTAAGTGAGACCAAAATCCGAAATGTATTACACCCCAAAGAGAGACAGCGAGCATGCCCCCCCCCCCCCCCCTCCGATTCTTTTTCAATGTATTGTGACTCTTTCCTTGCCAAGCGCAATGATATTTCATCGCCGATTTATGATGACATATGGATCAGACTGCCCGCATAAACAGAGATCAGCCGACACACGCAACCTTTTCGCACAGTTCAACTTTTGTCGGCTGATAACTGTTTTTCCTTGTCTTCGGCGGAAACAAGTACTTGTACTTGGAAAAGCACCCTTTTCCGTGAAACGCTGCGAGCGTTCTTAAATTTTGAAGACGGTCACGTTTCGACTATGTAAAAAGCAAAAAAAATTGTGATGCCTAGCTTTTAATTCAAGTGTTTTGAGGAAACGTCAAACCACTACGAAGTGTACACGATGACTTAATTAAACAACGTGTGCTGTGTTTGAGAGAACTTCACTCGATCCTTATCCATGTCCCAAACCTTTTGGTAAAAATGACTAACCTTGCTTCCCAGGAAAATAAAGGGCTTGCAAAATGTGTGGTATTTTCTTTAAAGGCTTTTATCACTTGCATAAGCTCAGACAATTAAAAGAAAGTTCCAGATTTTGGAAATGGATCTCAATCCGGTAGAGCTAATTACTTTGTAATTATATCAGATTATATTTGTTTGCTATTGAACTAAATATATTAGATCTCCTTCTTCCTGACACGTACAAGAAACGCCTTTAAATTCATCTCAAGGGGATTTTTGGGTTCCAAGTAAATGTAGGTTGTGTTAAATGTGCTGAGTGCCGGAGCACTGCTCGAATCTTCATTTCGTGCCTGATATCTGAAATAAATCCACAAACTAACCGCGACGATTGTCGTTATAGGATTAAAACTTCAAGACCCATCAAAAAGGTCGCTTTGACAATTACATGCCTGAGGAAAGTAATAAAACACACATGGCGATGTGGATAATAGCCACACCCTACATCTGAGAGTTTGTGTTCAATTATTGTTCTATGCGCAACGACCATAAGTGGACATACTTGGCCCACACTTCATAACCACGGTTTGTTGTGACTGGATCACGCACAACGCAAAACTCAATCGAAAAGCTGCTTCTGTAGTTGGAGCTCGTCATGCCCACACGGGCATAACTGCAAAAATTCCACTCATTTTTTTCTATAAAATTAAAAACTAATTCGTGATATGCTGTATCACAATTTCAAAGCCTACCCTATCACTGGGAAAAAAGGGGGTAAACAATGGATGTTCTTTGTTCTGAGTCTGATTATTTCACGAGAATCTTTCCAAGGGGATCGTTTGGAAAAGTTTATGGTTTCTGAATTAGGCTCCCCTTCTGAGCAGTCGCAAGTTTCAATCCGTTGTGGGGGTAATTACATTTGTTTTAACAAGACAGCTGTGAGCCATCTCAAGGAGGTTGCTTTTCCTCTGTTGGCACATAAGGATAGAGTTTTAGGAAAGCTTAAGGTGGCTAGAGAAGGGGGCAATCTCTAACAGGATACATTGGGACGCTATAAGAGTAGTTCACCATTCATATGGTTAAAATCAACGCCGTCTGACCTGGAGGTTTTTTCTTTGATGTAAAAGCTTGTCAAGCTCACATGACACCTTAAATTGATATCTAGTCTAGTTTATAAGCCAAACTGTATGTTTCTAGTTTTGTTGTTCGTTGTGTTGACATGTAATCCATACTGAGTTAAAACCCCATCAGGAAAATATCCTCTTTCTTTAATCACGATTCTTATAAGATGCGTTAACTTTTTGTTATTTGTTAGATTGTTAGAGAAGCGTCTTTTACGGTTATCGGCATTGGTACGATGACTTGCTAACTTGCGCAACAATATTTGGTCAAAAATTGTACTTATCATTATGGTCCATCGGAAAGTTTATTTTCTTTGAACGTTTGAGTCAATAACGAGTTGGCGACTCAAGCAAGACGATCAATATTTCTAAAATAGACTCTTGTTCCATTTTCCTCACCGTTTTTTTTGTCTTTGACTATCTCGATGAAGTCTAGCCGATGAAAATTTAGGATACTTTCTTATGGCCAAATAATGGTTTGCTCATTAACTAATTTTTTAATTAAAAGAAAGATAACTGTACAAGTTAAAACAGCTGATTAAAAACCCCTCTGGTCCACTTTTACTGTTCAATAAATTTGAGATCAAATTGCTGATAGCTTCATGACAAATAACCACCCAGTCTCTTTCAAGCAACTCAAACAAAACGAATGGTGAACAAATAAGGTTTAATCGCTGTTTAACGAGAAGCACAGTATCGCGGGAAAGTCAGTTAATTACGATGAAGACTGTGGGCTTGCTATGAATGGAATGCTTGTCTTCTTTCGCCAGAGAGTGAGATAACTATCGACGGTTGTATGTAATTAAAATTTCGCTAACAAGTTAATGAAGAACATTTGCCTCAAACCCTGATTCCCCGCCGCAGACGCCCCTCTTCGATGTAACATTAAACGGGAGGTCATATAATTGAAAAGGGGTTTAATAGGCATCCATGTAAGTTTGCATGCTATTAAGGACTTCACAATGTTGCGGATCGAAAGAAAGTTCCAATTTTAAAGGAAATAATTTTGCTAGAGAGTGTGTTTGTTGCTTTAAGTCACAAATAGTGGAGAAATTTAGTATCGCGTTTGTAATAAGTAAAACGGCAAACAGCAAGCGGCGGGTTACCTCCTGTCATACGAGCACAAAAGTTCTCTTATTCTTGCTTTTCTCCATCTTTTGAGAAGTTCCATAGTATCTACAGTTTCTTACCCGGCAAAAAATGAGCCACAGTCAAACTTTCTTTTTCTTTTAAATTTGGCATGACAAAAACTTCCTACCGTACGTTTGCCGGGTGTAAATAGTTTTTTCCAAACGCCTTCCTTTATTTCAAGTACAACCATTCAAAAGATGTTCAGGTGGAATTTTCGTTACTCTCTACGATTTCTCGAAATCTGTTGGAGCCAACCACAAATTGACTGGCTCTACCACTTGTAATATGGGTCCACTTGTGTCCCGAAATGCAGATATTTCGCCAAATTTTGATATCCAACACAAATTGTCTCGTAAACCCCAACCATTTTGCAACCTATTTGCAACGATAACATAAGTGTTCGGGTAAGCATTATTGGTAAGTTAGGATAAATTTATCTGCAGTTGAGGAGCAGATCTAGAGTTTATTAGCTGACACTTCGACGTTTATTGTCCCTATTCCTTAGAGCGCTCTACGGAGGAGAGCAAGGGCACACACTTTGTGACGCTTATCAAGCTTAGCTTGGCTGTCATCAAAGTACTTGCATTGTTGGACGTAAATGGATTGCATGAGACTAGAATTTTTTGACCTCCGAGGAGGGCACACTAGCGGAAATACTATGGGTGCAAGGAACTTTCTAGAATTGGGAATCAATCACTGTGGATGTCCATGAGCGAGGAGGTATGAGAAAATATGACAAATGTCAAATCGTTAATTTCAAACAATTTGAGTAGTTCGATAAAAAAAATTAATGACGCTCTGTCAATTATTCAGGGGATTGTCCAGAAACGCTCCAAGATAATACAGGATAGTTTTGCAAGAGCAGTATAAGCGAATTGTTCGTTAACGAAAAAAAAAGAGAGTTGAAATTCATCAATGAACAACGTCTTCTACTTATAATTCTCAAGAACACGAGAAATTCAGCATCTAGTCTTTGCAGTCCAAAATTAAAGTCTGGATATGACTCTTGTTGCACAACGAATAACGAATGAAATTATCGTGATTTTGACCCGTGCTTGGTCCCGTCTTTGCAGATATACCTAACTGTTTAGCATGTTCAGTTTCCGTGGACTTCAAGAAGTAAGCAAATATATTCGTTCACTTTTCAGTCCGCGGTAAAAGTAGTGCAGTTTTGATTTGTTGAAAATTTTATCGTCTTCAGCATTTTCGTATTCCTCCTTCTCCCTCTCCTTCTTATCATTATCATCATGTTTATCTGCATATTGAAGTTATGTACATAAAGAGTTTTCATAAATATGTTTCTTTGTTAACACTGCTTAGATGCACGTTTAATTTTCCCACTGAGTCATCTCTAATTTCGGAACGCCATTAAATGATGCCGTTTTCGTTTGTTAGTTTGTCCACAAACACCTTTCCTGAAAGCAATCTGGTCGATAGCAATGTCTCCCCTGAAATCCGAACCTCTGACAGCCTCGATGGTCAACTGAAAAACAAAAGTAACTTTGACAGTCAGACGCGACTGTAAGGGCAACGTATTTGATCATGAAATACCTTGCAACTGTACGCTAATTAAATTTGTAAGTAAACGCAGCTGGCTTTGAACAGGGAAACCGGTACCCCGGCGTTGTGATACCCCTACACTGATCAATTTATAAGCGTGATCTTGTGCTGTGAATTCGTGATATTCAGTGAAGGGAATGTGCGCGTGAGTTTGTTTCTAGAACCATCCGTCTTCTCAGGATACACAATAGTGAATGGGTGCATTTTTATCTCCAAGGCTATACCTCTTCGACGAAAAGGGACTGAATACTCGCGTTATTCTCACTATTGAGTTGAATCTCATTAAGGAGACGCTCTCAAGGTACGTATACTAGTCGTCAATTTCTTGAAACCCAGGGGCCCGTTTCTCGAAAGTCCCGAACTTAACGGGCCATTTTCGGGTGTCACAATTCCCTTTGTATCTCGAGAACAGAGAGGGTTTAAGTTGTCAAACTTCATAGTCATGTTTCCTTTAGTTACCTTGAAAACATGCTAAAAAACTGGCTTTCCAAAACAAGTGGTTGGCAGTTTCACAAAAGGCTTTTCGGACCCGAAAAGTCTTCGGGACTTTCGAGAAACGGGCTCCAGTTGGTAGTAGTCCTCACCTTCAGGAAGATGGACGTTTCGACCAGACCCCAGCAAATGCATAGGTCCCAGTTGTAATTTACAGTTTTCTGGACTAGAAATATTATGACGATGCAATTTACCTTATACTGGTGATATCCCTTGATATCGACTTCTGCCTCTTTCCATTGACCCCCTTGGTTTCTGCTCCTGATCCATAACAAAGCAGGTAGAAGCCCCCTACCAAGTTCCTGCTGATAAACAGCCAAGCTGCCGACACCTGAACCCCGCATGTGATAAGCGAATGACAAGCAGCAGTTTTGACCAGACCCGTATATGAATAAGATGGCCTTATCTCCTTCCCTGCGAGGAACAGACGCTTCGATGAAAGCGTATTTGCCTGAGTAAAGGAATGAGCAATAGGCCAGTTTCGTATACTCACGGTTAGCCTGGATCTAGCATGAAATGGAGGCTAATGCGCGGAAAACAATTTGCATTTGAAAATTTCCCTGCATTAGCCTCCATTCCATGCTCGATCCAACCCAACCGTTAGAATACGAAAGTGGCCTATTGCCATGTAAGAATTTTCAACGAATCCACTGAATACACCAACGAAAACAGTTGATTCCAAAAAAAGCCAAATTTATCAATGAGGCCACAGCTAAAGTCACAACACTTCAGTTTTACTGCATCAAGATTCATTAAAAAACAAACAAACAAAAGTAATCGATGTAATGATTTAATGAGAACTAAGAGGGCCAGATAACAAGTCTGTTCATGATAGCCTAAAACAGGCAATGGAGTGTTTTCACGTGACGTCACGGCGGCCATGTTGGTGTTCCTAAACAATGTAACGGTGGTCATGTTGGTCTCCCCAACGAATCCTCCGGGAATTCAGAAAAATAAGGTTACTGATCACGTGAGTGATACGTCGGCCATTTTGAATTCATTGTTTCAAATAACTATTATGGGATTCTCAGGGCAAAAATGCGTACTAATTTGCCCCCTGAGCATCCCATCATGTCTCTCAAACAAACAGAAATCAAAATGGACGCCTTATCGGTAAAAAGATCTATTGACACTGAGAGTGCACAAATAATTGGACGTCTCCACGTTTGTATCTACGATTCTGATTTGCTGTTATTTAGTCAGTAGTTCTCATTTCTTGAGAACCGTGGAAATGAAAACATCATGTTTGAACATAAGGTACCTGAGCCTCCAAATCCTGTTTTTGGTCCTGTATTTTTCGAGGGCGTTTCTCCCTCTCTTATTGTCCAATCAAACTGGTCGTCGCTCTTTTCATTTCTCCATCGACAGAGACCTTTGTCAAAAGAGCAGATTCCTGGAATATGATGACACCGTGAATTACTTGACCTTGTAATCACATTACTCAACCACATTACGCGATTCTGATTGGAAGAAAGCAGCGCATGTTTAAACAATTATTGGATGAGGTTTTTGTGATATCCAGAATAATCAAGGTCGAGGTAAGGGTTATCAGCCGAAGCCGAAGGCTGAGGCTGATAACACTAACCGAGATACTGATTATTCTGGATATCACAAAAACCGAATCTAATGATTGTTTTATTATACATTGTACGAAAAAAAATGGTCACGACAGTGAGTGGAACTGGTAATTTATTTGTCAACGAGTAAACACATACAAATCAGCGGCACATAATTCGATTAACAAAAAATTTTAAGCATTAGACAATATGTGAAAAAAGCTTGATGAGAAAGTAAATAGCAATAAATAAGTAACTGAAGAAAACAAACCTGGTAGTCATTTTTTTGCTTCTTCACTGACGGCAAGAAACACAAAGCGCGCGAACTTGACATGATTACCCTTTTTTTTTTGTTTTTTTTTGTTTTTGTTTTTTTGCCCTTAGAAATCATGCACTGTGGTCGTACATGATATGATAACCAGTGACCTTGAGTGACCTTGACATGATAACTGTATAATCTGCAGTTATGACGTCACGGGCGCTGATTTCGAAAATTCACTGTACGCTTTCGGCCAATCAGAAAAGAGATAGTGAGTTCAATGTATAATAATGTTAAACATTGTATTCCGTAGAGTCCCAATTAAGTTACTAGGGCATCCTTGTGCGAAGGACTAAGAGCATCGAAATTAAAACAAAAGTGTCCGGCAGTGGTTTTTTTATTTTAACAATAAACGATGGGCAAAATCTGAAGCAAAATGGCTGACAACAGATGATAGTAAAAATACATGCACTGAAAATGGGACGAACGTTTTCCTAGTTAGACTACATTTCTTAAAACAAATCACAGTTTATATGTGTAATTGTGACGTTTTGAAAATTTTCAAATTGAAGGTAAAGTCACTTTTATTTAACGTCGGTAGTTCCTTCAGCTAGGAGGCTGGTATCAATGGAAGCCGACGGTGCGCCCTTTACCCCCCTCCCTCTGTCAATGCTCCATTTTACGGGTAGTTAAAGCTATAGCTACACGGATCAAAGGAAAGTCCAAACAGACTTTAAAGTCACCAGGGATCGATCCGGGGACCTCTTGCTGCGAACGCCGCGCACTACCCTAAGCTACGCCTGTTCCTCTCTTAAAGGCTACCGGTAGCCCAACTTTGGAAACTTTCTAATCATCATTTATACGTATAAATTCCGAGTCGAACTCAAGATTGGACCTTATTCAAGATCCACGGTTAGACTGGAACTAGCGGCGTGCGATCAAGGCTCGTACTTGCATCTGAAGAGATTCCCCCGCATCAGCCTCCTTTCCAGTTCCATGATCGTTTCAGTGCAAATGCAACAATTCCATTGCGCAAAACACTTCACACCCTATCCCTAGTAAAATTTGCATAGACTAAGGTCAGTCCCAAGCTTACCGGTTCCTTCTTTCTGCATGATTTGCACCAAAGTATTTACTCACTCACCTAGAACAAAATGGCTGTTGGCTTGGATCTCCTCCACGCTGGGGCCCATAATTGAACACCTTCCTGTTGTAAAAACTACAGAATCCACTGCAATGTCCCCAGCAAATGACCTACCACGCACACCTTCGATACAAATCTAAGAAAAGACGATATTCAAGCCACGAACTGTTTAATAAACTGAAATGGAAAAAATAAAAGTTTAATTTTATTTCTTCTACAGGATCGTCCTTCATAACTTTAAAATTGCCGTTGCCAGAACCCATAACCCAGAAGTCTCGACCTGCGATGGAATGCGGCCCACCAAGTTCTCGGTGTCTGAAACTCAAGGGCCGATTTACACGGTACGATTTTTGTCGCATGCGACAAGCTTACCACACGCTTACAACTCGTTTACGATTGTTGTGCACGTCAGAAAAAAATGTTGTAGCATTTTAAAACATGTTATAAAACGCTACGACAATCGTAAGTCATGTCAAAGGCATGTCGTGAGCGTGTCGCATGCGCCAAAATCGTACCTTGTAAATCGGCCCTAAGGGAAATAAAATGTTTGGCCTGCGTCACGCAATGTTAGACAGAACGAATGATATCAATCAATTATACCTGGTACCAGGCGTTACGGTGGCGGGGGGTGAAAATGAAGTTTCATGAGTATGCGCAAAAAACGGGGAGAGACATGTCTTCGCTTTCAAATTAAAGTTCCAAGTCTTTCTGTGTTTTTGTGCCTTGCCCGTAATCCTGACGATCGCGGTGATTTAATTGTGCTCTCTCATGCTCCCCGTGATATGCTAACTAGTATTTGGTGATCACGGTTGATTCATTCTTTATTGCCTCTCTATTCGTTGGCATTCACTTACCGTATATAACTTTCCAAATAAATTAAATCGTGCCTTTATCCAGTCCTCCCCTTGATGTCCTTTTTTAGACCAAACCACTCTTGGTAATGAAGCCCCTCTATTGAGTTGATTGATTATGAGGGAACCAGTACCTGGTCCCATCATGTGATATTTGAAGCTCAGACACTGTGTTCCAGCCATATAGCCACTGAGTAGTCTTGTTCTTTGGCCAGACGTATGCAGTGAAGCCTCTAAGTAAATATATCCTCCTAAAAATCATTGACATGATTATAAATGAAAGTGTGCAAAAGGACTCTAAAGTTAGAAGGGCGTAAGATGAATCAGGACATTAAAAAAATACAACTCAATGGCTTATATTTTAAGATAATCTTACCCTCTGTTTCCTATGCGTTGCCGATATGGGGACGTTTCACTAATAAGGACGGGTTCCTTGCCCTGGAATCTCTACACTGTAGAGCTGCTAAGTTAATATACGGCATTACGCGAGATACGCCCACCACAGAAGTACTTAAGACTGCCAAATGGGATTCCTTACACTTTATGTACAAAGTCAAGTTGGCAACATTAGCATATAAGATTTTTCATAATTGTACCCCTCCCTCTGTGGGTCATATTTTAACCAAGAAGACTTCTCCTATCCATCATTTATAATTACGTACTACGAACACGGTAATAGTGCCCCACTTTAACACATATTTTATGAAACATTCAATAGCATTCAGAGCTTCTATTGTGTGGAATCTCCTAACTCGGGATCTCGCAAAGACATCCAACGTCAAGAACTATACTAGAATGGCCTCCAAATGCGACAAATTACGTAATTTAGACTTTCGAGCGGAATCTCCACAAAAAATACCCCACAATA
>NC_090879.1:10429171-10444171 GCF_036669935.1 Montipora foliosa
AAGGAAAAGGAGTAGCTCGCGGTTTTCCATTCGCCGTTTTATGTAAAGACGATACCAAATGTCTCTTAAACGCGATGCCATTTAACCTTGTCATACAAGATGCCTATACAGTAAACTTTTTCCTCAGAGTATAGGCCAATGTGTTGCCCCTCTTTGATTGAAACAATGTTTTCCGTATGGTAATAACGAGGTGAGGGTGGGGGTAGGGAGTGGGTTTTCGTGGTTAGGTAGTGCGCGTGCGTTAAGGTGTTTGAGGTTGAATTGTCTCAACAATTTTGTGTAAGCTTAGTTGCAGGCGGTGGCTTGCATCAAAGCTTCCCCGTTAAATTCGATCATGGAGTTTTATCACTCTTTGCAGATTTTGCATCATTCCGACCAATCACGATCGATCAAAATTGCAGGGGCTTTGAATCCAGCGCAAAAATACAAATCTCAGCCCTACTTGCCAGACAGAAGACTGATATTTATTTAAGTAACATTTCTTATTCTTACCTGATAACAAGCCCCTCCAATATCAACTAACGCTTCGTGCCACTCCGTGCCCTGGTTTCCTGACAATGTCCATATGAGATCGTCATTCTTCATTCCTTCTCTTTTGTACACATTTAAATATCCCATGTACCGTCCATACATAGTATAATAAAACTGTAAGCACATACTACCACATACGCGTGGTCCCATAAGCAGAGCTTTGTGTCCTCGCATTTGAGGCTCAGAGGCTTCCGTGTAGATGTATCCTCCTAACGAACATAAATAGGGGAAAACCGCTCTACTTAATAGAGAGTTTTAGCAAGGACAACGGGGATGGCAACGAGAACGTCACGAATTTGCATATTTAGTGGGCAAAAACAATGGCTTTGCACGCCCTGCACGTGTTTTTTTCACTTTTGTTCATTCGTCAACGTGAAACAGCTAAATTTGAGGTTTTATGAAGAACGTCAGCACTTGAGGATAAATTTTAGTTTCTCCCCTAAATTAAGCGCCGCTCATAACGATTTCATTCCTGAGGAATTGCCACACCTTTGTCATATTAAAAAACTTGGAATAGTCGTAAAGTGATTACAAAAAAATTATGAGAATAGGGAGCTTACGAAACGAGGACGACGACGGCTACGAAGACTTCATTTAAAAATGCAGGTTGGCGTTATTCATATCACTACGAAACTATTTCAGGTCGTTTCGCGTTAAAATGTGTAGTAAATGTCGAAGAATTAAACTGGTATGAGTGGGTTGGAAGCGTAGAGAGAGAACTGAAAATTCATCGTCATGTGCTAAAGTCCTCCACAGAACCTTGAATTCGGTCGTTTCACGTCGTCATTTTGGAGATGACGGCAAAGAAATGTACGAAAATGTAAAACGCACGTGCAGAGCGTGCAGAGCCATTGTTTTGGCTCACTAAACCTATTGTTTTGTAGCGTCGTCGTTGCCGTCGGCGTCGTCGTTTCGTAAGCTCCCTAATATATGTTTTTAAATGACATTCTCGTTGCCGTTCCCGTCGTCGTTGCTAAAGCTCCCAAATTCCATGAGCGCGCGTTGGATATAGCCAGTCTCATATCCAACAAGCGCGAATGGAATAATTGTTTTATGAATTCAAATTTAATCTAATTCTGAATGTGTCAGATGTTTTGTCCTTGAAAATTGTGCTTCCCGCACACTTTTTTCAGCTTGGCAACACTTGACTAAATCAGTTTCCATATTTGGTCATACGGTATATGAATCAAGATTGAGTGAACCAGTCAAAAAGGTTGAAGAAACTCCATATCCTGGGTCGAAAATTTAAATAAAAGGGAAGGTCTGTTATGGTTTAATTTTGTTTTGGGTTTGAAAAGTTCATTTTTTTTTTCAAACCAGTTTAAATTTTCTAAACTGGTTTAATTTTTTAGAACACTGCCCATTTAAACATCTTTGGATATCTTTCTGTAATTAATTTTATGGAGTATGTATAAAATAAACTACAGAAATCATTTTAAGATTGTTATGATGGATTGTTGTCTCCTATGCTATCGAAGACAATAATAATTTTATTGATGTTTAGGGTTAAATGTTCAGCTTAGTGATCAGGGTTAAGCTCTCGATTAGGTTTACGTACTTATTTGAAACAGTTAGCATTTAAGGAGGTGTATGACAACTGCAGACTGCCTATAAACTACAAATGGCGCTGATAAACAGTGTTTAAGTCTATAAAGCACGCATTTCAAATAGCGCGGAGAAAAAGTATATAAGTCTAAGCACCCAGATGTGTGAAGGAAGGGTGGGGTGCACCCATTTCAAATAGCGCTGAGAAGCAGTATTTAAGTCTAAGCGCCCAGATTTGTGAAGGAAGGGTGGGGTAGGATGGAGGTACCGGAGAAGATCTGGGAGGGGTAGGTGAGTAGAAGGGACGACAAGATGTCTAGTTCTTTTTAGACCACCTAAAAAACCAAAGCCCCTGTTTTCTCACTACAACCCCCAAAAAAGAAAAATCTAGACAGTTCATTAAGAAAACAGTTTAAAAATTTAAACTGGTTTGAAAAAAAAAAATGAACCAGAAACAAAATTAAACCACACAATACCCTCCAGGTTAATATAGTGCTCAAAGGAACTGTTGCTCTGATGAATGGTGGGGCGAATTCTAACCCCAGGCATTCGTCAGCGGCGCGGGTTGACGAAGGGCTTAAACACTCGAAACGATATCTCACAACTCGTTCTTACGGTGGGTGATTAATTTGCCTTCACAAGTTCGTTTGATTAAACCAAATTTTCCGTGCTGTTGTTGAAACCGACTGATGTTTCGAAAACCTGAGCCCAACTTATCTTTAAAGTCATGAAATCAAGCAGTAAATCTAGAAGACTAGGGGCACCCAGCGACGGTTTTCTGTCAATTGCTTTCAAGCTCTTCAGAGTGCTTTTAAAGCTTTGTTGGTTCGTTTTAGGCTGCGCTATGAAATTTTTTTCTGTTCGGTTATTCTTGGGAAACTTGAAGCTTTTCGAATTTACTAGGGCATTTTGTCTACTTTACAAAGATCTTATAGGTATTCTATAATCCTATAGCTGGCCTTTTTTCGGTACTCACAAGGATACTTTTATCGATCAGAAAGAAACAGGCATTACCTTTTTCAGATCACGAACGTTCGATGTGAAAATTTCCTAAAGAAAATCCCAGGTGATTAAAGGCCTTCCAAACAGATAATTTAACGAAACGTTCCGTTGGGTGCCCCTGAGAGATGAAACGGATAATATACCAGTTGGGTAAGCTGGTTGCACCCTCGAATGGTACACCATTGATATTCCCTTTTTCATTGGTTACCGTACTTCTGGGTTTACCAAAAACAGACTTTATCTGAATTGTGCTGGTTTTTGGTGGCCTTTGCCTCTGAAAGAAAGTGTTCGGTACTCATTTAAACCCTACTTTTTAGTGTTAGAAAGCTGGTGGAAGTGATCAATGTGTTCGTTGGAAATACGAGATCAATGAAGAGACATATTTTCCGACGGTAACTCGGGAATTCTTGAAAAAAAATCCCGAGTGCTCTTAACAAGAGCCTAACCTGTGACTTTACGACACTGTGTACTTAAGAACTCGTGAGAGCCAGGTAATTAAATTAGTTTTGGTGTCAAATATCTCTCTAAACTTCTAGAACAGTTTTTGTTGAAATGTGATGCTTGCAGGCGGGTTAATCCTGGCCGAAACGTTTAGTTGCCTCAGATGTGAGGTCCCAACCTACAGATCACTACTTCACCGGCTGAATTAAGGACAAGATGACTCAAGACGAACAACACGGAATACCATTTGATAAGCTATAGTACTTGCAATATCAGACCTTTATATCCGGTGTGATCCTCTGACGGTCCAGTGTTCAACGTTCCTGTGCTTCCGCTATTTAGTGTCCAGTCAAATTCATCCCCAAGGGGTAAGTTGATCCATTCACAGAACCCTCCGTCAAAATTGCAGGTTCCTAAATGTAAGAAGAGCTTTAGACAAACGTTTCAACTTGCGATACTGGTGACAAATGCAGGTTTGAAGTAACTATTCAGGCTTGGTTTGTGCTATCATTATTTTTTTAACCTTTATTTATTTTAATGAAAAAGACCTATCTATCATTTATTCTGCGTGTCAGACCAAGGTGTTGAGAACTTCACAAATGTACAATGGACGGTGTTTTGGTAGCTTTCCAGGGAGTTTGATTTTCCCATGTAGCGAATCTGTTCATGAAAGTATCGGGCGCGCCAACGTTTCCACCATAAAAGGTCAAAACTGAGAGCTACTGTGGGGGGTGTGAGGGCATGTAACCCCAGAAAATTGATTTAAGTGAAGTTTTCAGAGATAATCTTTCCAGTATTTTGATAGTGGAAAAAAAGCTATCTAGGCAAGAACGGAGTTTCAGCTTCATCTTACTTTCAGTCGATTGATAAATTAGATGGTTAAGTACAAAAAAGGAAACTCGAATATATATTAAATGGCTTGGAAATTACCGAAAATTATGATTTTGACCTGAAAGGAAAGCCTTAGGAAATATTACCCATTGAAAGCACAGAACGTTCCAACGAAAACCTAGTTTCTGCTACTTCTTGGCCAGTTCATTAGTGAGTAAATCATTTGAACCAATCAGAAGTCGCAGAAATTGCGCG
The DNA here is from genome assembly GCF_036669935.1 of Montipora foliosa. Lineage (NCBI taxonomy): Eukaryota > Metazoa > Cnidaria > Anthozoa > Scleractinia > Acroporidae > Montipora > Montipora foliosa. The sequence continues at coordinate 10,433,777 of NC_090879.1, forward strand.
GTGCTAACGTCGAGCCCGGGAAAACTCATGCTTGCAAGTGATTGGCTGAAAACGTTACGCAGATATTTTAAAACAGTCCCAAAGCGTAGAATTGCATTTCGAGATTGCCTTTGGTTTTGCTTCTGACTGGCTCAGTGATGAGAAACGTGCACGAGAATTTAAGCCAGTTAAAGAATCCGCGTCATTACGTTCCACACTCAACGGCAAAACAGGCTTATTACTGAAAAAAAAAAAAAAAGAAAAGAAAAGCTATGCCAAATTTAGTTGATAGTTACCTGGCTCTCCCTTTATTTCATGATGAACTTTCATGTTTTGAAGTCTAGCGAGGTAGTTGAGGTCTTTTCCATCACAAGTTCCGTTGACAAAGGTTATGTCATCCACTGCGATATCACCCTGATACGATTTGCCAACCCTCGCTAAGAAAATGACCTATGAAAAGTGCTCCCAATCAGTTTAAAACATGTATGATTAGATAAAGGCGAGAACACAACAAAGAAGTCTTTGGCTGCATTGGGAAACCGAAGAAGAAGGAAGTGGTGGGGTGGTCTACTTTCAGCTATGATATATATGACTTTCTAGAACCAAAACCCATGTAATTGTCCTGACTAATCGAAATCGGTCAAATAGTTGCAGAATCAATCAGAATTTGAGAATTTGAAATGATCAACTTTTATGTAACTTGCGGAGCATGCGCAAAATGGCACAAGATTGTAACGCGAAGCGTGCAGACTTGACCTGAAGCGTAGCAATTGGAAACCAATCTAAAGACGGATGACAATCGCATATGCATTCTTTATACTTCTGTCCAGAAATGCAAGAAATTAGATGCACACACAGTTTTGATATCCAAAACGAAGTATCCCGTGAAGTTTAAATATTTGCTATCTGTTTCCAACAACGAGGTGAGTACTGGCGTTATTTTTAGGTTCCGGTAAATGCATCTTTTTGTCTTTACTCGAGAAGTGCACACTTCGTGTGGTAGTTTGCCTGTATTGCTAGAAACGATCGATGTTCAAGTTGAGGAGTGGAGCAAGGGGACACTTTGTGACGCATATTGAAAGCGATTTGCATTTATGAACAAAGTTGAGCATGAATGCCACGAAAAAGAGGGAAAAACTGTGGGCAACGAATTAACAATGCTTGTCGATGTAATTAGGTGTCTAATTGTAATTGTTTTAAGCGTAGCTGCAGGCAACTGACCTTGAAGTAAGCAGACATTAGTTTAATAAGTGATTTCGGTTGGAGGGAGTAAACTGCAAGTTGCAGGCTGCAAGTCATTGTTTCACTATACATGAACCAACCCTATCCTTTGCTAATGACTAACATTATGCCTAAATCAAGTGAAGCTATAATCCTCGCAGTTATGAACGCAATTTTTGCAATTGCGTAAAGAAGCCTGAAAAATTCAAGACTTCAACGGGGTTCGAACCCGTGACCTCGCGATACCGGTGCGACGCTGTAATCAACTGAGCTATGAAGCCCCTGACGTTGGGAGCTGGTCATTTGTGGGTTCAAATGTTCCCGTGAGGAATGACCCATTTTATATATCATTTCATCGTTGATTATACCTAAAACTATGCCTTGGATAAAGTTTAAGCCTAAGGTTAGCATTTTTTTTAAGGTTTGGTTATTGCAAAACTGTGATCTGCTTCCTGCAACCTGCACTTTATACCCTTAAGGGTTCTAGTTAAGGTTTTGATTAAAGGGTCAATTTGTAACGTAAATCTCATTATGGCGCTATTCCACGTAAAGGAGCTCTCTAACCTAATTGATTCTCCACTGGTGATTCATTCACTAGAGAGTGTTATCCAAAAGTTGTGGCCTGGACGTTTGTACTTACTGTATAGTTCTTGCCAAACACCGTTGTGTTGCTATGTCTCCAGGCATTTCCTTGGTTCTTGTACCGTCCCCATACATAGTTCTCCATTCCATTGTTGAGCTCTCGAACGTAAATTTGTAGGTCCGCAATATCCCTTCCGTACATGTGATAGAAAAATCGCATGCACCGTATGCCTGAAAAAGGGCCGCCAATCATTCGAGCTGTTTCACCAGAACCTCGCGGCCAAGATGTCTCGATGTAAGCATAGTATCCTTGGAGAGAATTTTTTATTGTAAATTAAAGGATCCAAATTTGTCTCTCTTCTTACGAAGGTTTTAATGACTTAACTCTTGGTTAGTGCTATGGAATTAGATAATCTATTTCAAAAACTTCATAGAACGTTGTGTTCTTTAAACGTTTTTAAAGATCTGATTAGTGAATCATTACACAATTGAAGAGGTTATTTTAAAACAAAAACAACTGAATGGAGCTTTCCCTTTTGATCCTCACGGACGTAGCCAGGACTTTTCAAGGGGTGGGGGTCACCCTGTGTCAAACAGAGGGTACTCACCAGATTGTGGCGTTTTCACCACCTGAATATTGTAGGTTGTTTGCTTTAAAAAAAGCCTTACAAAGGGAGGTTCACGGGCACCCAAGGACCCCTCCCTAGCTACGTCCTTGATCCTGAACCACGAAACGCCATCATAAGGCAATGACTATGTACCCATGCGTGTACCTTTTCCTGTTCGGTCTTCGTTTGGACCAGTCTTGCTGCTTGGAGTTCTGCCAGCTCTTCTTATCCAATCGAAATCATCGTCTGTGGTTTCATTTGTCCAATCGCAGAAATCCACATCGAAATTGCATCCACCCGGCACTGTAAAATTCAAAGGGAAAGATCCTTTTTACGCGGGGCTGTGTATGTGACAACTGTAAAATAACAAAGTGGGTCAGCCAACGAAGATTGTTTATCTTCTTGCTGTGGATAGTATTTACCATAATGTAAGACTCTGTAAGCTGAGCTTAGCTGGGGTGAGTTCGGAATAGGTTTTGACGTGACGTGACGTCATTGCCGCCATGTTGGTGGACGAAAAATAAGAGATCTCTCATTACTGATTACCTTCTTTTTTCGTGCACCAGAAGTCGTACATTTCTCTATTGTTATTGGTGTCTCTAGAGGTTGGTTGAATACCTACTATAAGACTGGCAGATATTCCCAGGATTATGCGATAGTGACATCCGCGGTTTACATAATGAACTACGCGAAGCGTCTCATTCGAGCCAAATTCACTTCTCAACTGAGTCGACAAATACTAACCATGTTGTAAACAAATTACGATTCGTGAAATTAGAAAATTGACCTAATCGGCTAACTCATTGTTGTACCTAATCCTCTTAAGGGCCGATTTACACGGTACGACTTTGTCGCATGCGACAACGGCTTACGACAGGCCCACGACATGATTTAAGATTGTTGTGTACGTCAGAAAAAATGTCGTAGCATTTTAAAACAGGTTTTAAAACGCTGCGGCAATCGTAAGTCATGTCGCAGGCCTGTCGTGAGCTTGTCGCATGCGACAAAATCGTATCGTGTAAATCGGGCCTAACAGTAGCAGTACTCTGGTGTCGCGGAAGCTGGCCGTGCAAATGAATGAAGTCTGCGCATGCCCAAATCCCAGTAGTTGTGAAGAGGAGAGAAAAAAGCACGCTTCGAAATGGATTTTCGCTGCTTTTTGAAGCTTAACGACGGATAATTCTCCCCGAGAGAAAAAACAATCCAATGACCGAAATCTCTAAGGTAATTTTGATCGCACCTCCATCCAGAAAAAAGTGTCTGAATAATCTGAGTAGCAAGTACCGAAGTCAAAAAGATGACGCGCGGGCGATGTAGAAAACGTGCAAAGCGAGAGAATACACGCTCTTTTCCCTCAGTTCTACTGTAACGTTGCTGGACTTTTCACACTCGTTTCAGTTTTCATCAAAGACACTCGTCCAAAGGGAATAATATTATTTACATTGACATTGATTATAAACTGGAGAGAGCCATCACTGAAACGACTGTACATTTGAGCTCCGAACGACAGTATTACTGGATCATCACAACGGATTAGCCGCGAATAAAACATAATTTTTAAACTGAGTTTAAAAGCTTTAAGAAAAGATATAAGCTCTTTTTTGTAAGAACGTCCAATCATGGGGAACGTTTTGAGCCTGAAAACGTTGTTAACATGTTTTTAAAATTGTGCGGTATACTAAGTTCGACTAAAAGCTAAGATGTTCTTCAGTGTGTCATGCAATTGGAAAACCACGATTGGTAACGTTAAGTCTGGTTAATCTCAGCCTCAACCATCTTGTAAAAGAGGTGCTTATAAAAAAAGAGTAAGTCGAGAAAGTCCAAAAGGAAGATAGAAGCTCAGTGTAACAGGCGAATTCTATTAAAAATAACAAGCTTCTTGATATATACCGGCTCTCGTTTCTTTAAAACGAACATGCTTAATGAAGTCTCAGGTTGAAACGAAGGGCCCATTTCGGGTGTCACATTTCCCTTTGTATCTTCGGAAAGGAGAGGTCTTGAGGTTTTGACCAATTTTCACTCTCATTTTGCTACAGTAAAACCCCGCGTATAAAAACCTACTATTTTCAAGCTCAACGTGAATAGGTTCTTACATATTTGATGCATAAGACAAAATAAGCCTGTTTAAGTTCTTAAATAGGTTCTTACTTTTTCAAAGAGTCTGAGTGATGCAAGGTTGTGAAATTTTAAATACAGTTGTATAACATAGGTGTAACGTGTGTGATGAGAAAATTACTAAGATTTTAGAAAAACTACTAAACACTATGAAACAGTGACATTGAAAAATGAAAAGAGTGGTAAATATCCTTTTCTTGAAAGTAAAGTTTGCAGTGGAGGAGTACACTTTTATCTCGAACAGTATAAATCACTGCCAAGCCTTCAGCCTTATTCCTCATTCCATAACTCATTACATGCCAACCAAATAAGAACCCTTGCGAAATTTCAAGCCCAATTGGTTCTTATAAGAAAAGCTGTCTAAATGACAAATTTCAGGCTGTAGGTTCTTACTCCACTAGGTTCTTATACGCGGGATTTTCCTGTGGTATTGAAAACATACAATAGAAAAGACCAACGTTTTAAACCAAGCCGTTGACAAGTTCAGAAATAACGTTTCTTGCCCAAAGAGGTTTGGGGGTGGTCATAGAAACGGGACCCTGCACAGTTCACTCTCTATGATGGAAAATCCGTTCATCCGCGGGTTAAGCGTTGGTTTTGGGACAGGCCGTTCCTTAACTCGGTCAGGATTGTTAGTTTTACAAATGTTTTAGAGCGAGTTTCAATCGAGTGTCGTAAAACCAAAACCAAAGTAATTATAAAACTTGACGTTTCGTATGCTAATCAACACACATTTTCAAAAGTGACCGTTTCAATTTTGAAAACTATATATATTATCACCGCTGTTTGTGTTATTTTCTTAATCAAGCTACGATGGCCTAAGAACAAGAGTTTATACAAAGTAATTACTTTGGCCAATCAAAAAGGACAGAGACAATCCAGTAAACCAATCAAAACTCGAAGTACTTGCACGTAGCCGACAGAAAGCGCGGGAAAATGTGCACGCGCGAGCCACGATTGGTTTTGGTTTCACTTCTGATTGGTTAAAAAAGTGGCGCGAGAACTTTGAACCAATCACTGAGTAAAGTAATGCAAAACCAAAGCAATTTGCTAATTACTTTCGACACTCAGTTGAAAACCGCTCTAGTGGTTAAATGATGTATAGGTGATGGGGTGAAGAAAGCAAGTTTCAGCAAGAGATGCTTCGTGCGTGATTTCTTGCAAAAACTTCAATGAACGAACTAAATTAAAAATGAAGGTACTGATTAAAACGTCCGGGATCTTTCATCTTATGTTTGTGGTAACACTATACCGGTTTGAATTTGGGACTCGATAATTAATCAAAAAGACGTTTAACTCCTAAAAAGCAATAACCAAAAGAAGACAAATAATAAATTGACTTGTCTTGGAAAGACTGAGTGGTAAAATGAATCCTAATTAAAGATACACGGACGGTGCTCTATGGCTACTGTAAAGGGTACTTAAAGAAAGAGCTAAACTGCTGAAATGTACCCGGCCACTTATTTGCTAATGGATAGGGTGTATTGTTATATGCCTTGTTCTTTAAACGATGCCGCTACAAAAACGCAAGAGTTCCTGGGTATTCCAAATGGAGCACAATCATAAAAAGCCTGATGACATTGGAAACTTATGCCCGTTCGATTTGAATTACAAATGCGCTTAAATTGGTTTTAACTTAACTAATGACGATCAACAGAAGGTCAGGTGAATATGTAAGGCCAGCCAAAAAAAATGGATGTACTAAATCCGTTCTAATTGAATCAATCCTGGAACAAGAATGCCGCAGTGGCAAGAGCCCTCGCTTCCCACCAATATGGCCCGAATTCGATTCCCAAATTTAACGTCACATGTGGGTCGAGTTTGTTCGTTCTCTACTCTGCTCCGAGAAGTTTCAGTGTCTCTGGGTACTCCCCTCTCCTCAAAACAAGCAACCAACTATTTGATATGAGTTGATTTAATATGATTTGATTTCTTCACAGTGCCCGTTTAACATATGGCTCGTTTTTAGTGACAAAATTCAAACATGTATTCGGCAAATCAAACATTCAATTTAGCTATTCAAACCGCCCTCAGATTGGAAATTCAGCAATTTCAAACATTCATTTCGGTAATTCAAACCTTCAATTCAATTGAATATTTGCGAAGTGAAAGTTTGAATGGCATGTAGGTTTGAATTGCCGAATTGAACTTTTGAATTGCAAGTTTGAATTGACACTTAAATCAAGACTTGTTCTCATTCCGGCCGTGACATTTTAATTTTTTGTTGTTGATGTTGTTGTTGTTGTTTATGGTATGGCATAATTAAATGAAGCAATTGTGATGTTTCTTCCTTTTAATAATAAAAATTACTTAAAATTTCAAATCTTCCACGTTGAAACGCTGAATAGAAAATCCCGGTGCTTTAAACTCAGATGTTATAAAGTGACCAAGGAAGCCCAAATTAACCAACTCAACTATCTTAAGTTTGTCACAGTTAATCGTTGATGATAATTACTTTTTATGTAAGTGCGAGGATTTTGTGGCGGGGAGTTTTATCAAGATAGTAGCACGTGCATAAGGACTAAACTAAACGCTTTAGGAGGGCTAAATCACGTTTTTCTGGTGTTATAGTATTTCGTGATGTTGCAAGCCGCTCACGAAATTAACATGAAATCTGTGACGAACTTATGAAGCACATGATCTCTTGGTGCGCATAAAGGTACTCACAAATGGTGACTTCCCTAGCCACTTGAATGTCCGTTGTGTTTGCATTAGGACTTGTGGCATTGACAGTCTTGAGTGTGGTAAGGCCTGACAGTCTCTGGCTTACAGCAAGGACAATACCGATGGCAAACAAAGTCATCTTGCACGACACGACATTCATAGTGATCCTCGATCAGCGCAACGAGTGTGGAATAAACAATAGTTAATGTCAATCTTTTCCTGTCATATAGTTTCCGTCAATGTTCTTAGTAAGTCTGTTGACTTGCCAGGAATGACAAATATGTTAATTTGGCAAATAAGTAAAAAACGATGTCGATTGCACAACCGTGAGGCACAGCGACAATCAGCAATAACTCCAGAACGAGGTGCAACTCCTTGCAAAACTACGCGGGAAAATGGGAAACAAATTACTCGTGTTCTGTCTCCTGCTTTGACCTTAAAGGAATTATTGTAAATTAATATATACCGTTGACAAATGAGGGGGCCATAAGGTGCAAACACTTATGAGTGATGTGTCCTTTTGTTTATCAGGTACCCAAGCTTGTGTATGTAATTCGATATGATTTAAAACCTTTGGGTGAAAAGGAAACACAAACAAGAGCTTGCAGAATGGCTAGTGGGAACTTGAGATATAGAAATTTAAGGCTAAATGCCCGATTGTAGCCATAACAGGCTTTGCGTTAGTTTTGCATTTAGTGACCTCTGTATTTCTCATTAAGCCTATTTGGAAAGTGTCAATCAGATTCCCAACAGCTGTTTAAAACTGCTAATAATGACTTGAGGTCAAACTATTTTGATTACTTACGTCGCATTACGTCAATTTAAGTAGAAACCTGGTAGTTCACTCAAAATCCAGGCACCTAGTAAATGTAGGGTGTATCTTAAAATTTACATTCATTGTGAAATGCAAAGTGGTTAATTTCGTTTTACTAAGGTGATTAAACCTTGCAGTCGATAAACAAGGTTGCAGATTAGGTCTGTATTCTGAGTAGTTAAGACTGGATTAACATACAATGAAAGCTCGAGAACTTTCTCTAGAGAAGAAATAAATAGCTTCCTTGATCTAAGTGACCATCGTGGGGTGAAATGTTTTACAATTTGAGGCAAAATGGACCAGTCAGACTAATGCTTCTTCCCCGTAACAGGAATCTAAATTTAACCGTCGGGTGCATTTCAACACTGTCTAGAGTTGACTGAATGATAAACCACAGGAAGGAAACCTCACGTACTAGAGGACGGCTTATCTGTCCACAGTAAAAATAAACTAAAAATGGATTTTCCTGTTGGGCACACATACTGTTATGCTTACTATGCTTAAGCCTCGCATTGACCGCCATCGGCTGTTTATACCACCCCTTTTTCCTTCTATTGTATTCACTGGCACTGTCAATAATCAGCCATCCAGATTACAATTGCTCGAGGTAATTTTCTTCTTTTAATTGTACCACTTAGCATTTTTGTTCCCTATTTAACCGTCAAAGTCCAAGGGGGTCAGGCAAGTCCTCTCACCACTTCGCCAGTCCTGTGTCAGGCTATAAAGCAATGTGAAGCATAAGTTTCCAGTACTCAGTTCTCTTGAACGAGTTTGCCAGTTACGGTGTTTTTCTGCTGTCTGATTGCTCTTGAACGTTCGGTCCCTCGGATATGACCCACATTTGAGACAATTCACAGGTGGCACTGAAATTTGCTGAATCAAATAAACGTAGCTATTGTAGTTCCCTGTCTCCAGCGCTTACATCGAAAATATTTTCTATTCCACTCACAGGCAGCCCAAGCTCGGTATATGATTTACAGACTTTTCATGCGAAAAGATACTTTGCGCTTATAAATGCTAAAATAAGCTGTAAATGTAGAAAAAACTTCACCTACCTCTACGTACAGTTGTTCTCGTCTTTTCTGTGCAATCGGAGGGCAAACAAACTAGCCAGCGCATCAGCTAGATGAGTGGATACGACCGTTATAGCTTCATGGCGATCCTATTTCATTCTGCGCTCTCATTGGACAATTTGAAACTCTTGACCAATGAGAGTGCAGAATGTAATATGATCCCCATAGCCATAACGGCCGTAGCCACACATCTAGCTGAGCGCATGGAAAGATTATAGAAAGCCGAACATTATTTGGAATTTATCCGCCAAAAATCGCAGTGTGGACCCGGAGTGGAGTTGATGTGATAGGAAATTTATCTGGTCTTAAGGCTGTGGTGTTTTTATGGCGATTCGGACCGTTGCTTTGTGATGCGAGACCAATTTGTGGGAAGAGATCGCCGCGAGTCATCACCCTTTCTTCTCTGTATGACGGGAAATGACAACTAACAACATCGTAAGAATTTGCAACCCACAAACCTGTCTAAAACGGACACAGTTTGCCCTCCGATTGCACAAAAAAGACGTGGACAACTGTACGTAAAGCTAAGTGAAGTTTATTTCTACATTTACAGCTTATTTTAGCATTCATAAGCTCAAAGTCTATTTTCCCATAAAGTCTATAAATCGTGGGCTTCCTGTGTTCCACTAAGCGCAACGATTATTAAAGAATTCATGAATCAGGCGCGTAGGAGGGGGGTTCGAGGGGTTCGAACGAACCCCCTTTGGTGGTCGATAATGGAGGACTGAAAACACAAACTGTTGGTTTTCAGCTTTTAGCAAATAGTGGAGGAATGAAAAACAAACTTTGAGCGTTGCAGCTTTTAAATTACCCTGCAAGAAAACGCCTAAAGTATCGGGAAAGTATTAAATTGTTAGGAGAATGAGTACAAGTGAAATTCGTTTAGTGTACAAAGCCGGTATGTACGCATGAAGGTATCAAGTTAACAAAACGTCGGAAATGTTGTTGTTATGACTAAAAATACCTGTTATTTTACACCCCATCGAGTTTGAAACATTTACTAGCACAATGCTGAACACAGCATTTCCGGGCCTCTAGATTTCAAAACTTTCTGGGGGGGCATGCCCCCAGACCCCCCTAGAGGCTCGCGCCTCCGGCGCCCGTATTTAAAAGCCCCCCTTAATAAATATTCCTGTCAATACGAACACCCCTCCGAAAACCTCAGCTACGCGCCTGTGAATGATCCTCTATTTGTACAGTTTTGAAGTAAATACAAACAAATCCATCCCCAAATGAACACTAGCCTAAATAATATTTGCCCTTTTGTCTCCAAGTAAATGAGTTTTACTTAGCACAATAAACTATAGATGATTTTCTCGTGTAAATTGAAGGGGGTCGA
>NC_090879.1:10451671-10459171 GCF_036669935.1 Montipora foliosa
TAAAACTACACTAGTAACCGATTTAAGTTGTCAGAAACCATTACGACGTCTGAACGATTATTTCCCCCCTTACAAAACGTCAGTGGCTATTCGTACGGGACCCGTTCACCGACTTATATTTGCTATTCATACGAGAGTCTTCGTAGCATGATTATGAACGACAAAGCCATGCAGTTTTTGAAAGCTAACCGTTTTAAAATGGGTGCCTTGACTTAAATACTCTTTTTTTCTGCGCTGTTTGAAATGGGTGCTCGGACTTAAATTCGAGGAACACAAGGCAGGTCAGATAGCTGGTGACATCGAAACGAACGAGGTATTTCGTGAAATTAAACAGGCATCAATGCCGCTGTTTGATAGCTGAACTGCATATAAAAGAATTAAAGACGAGGTAAGACTTTCCGAGTGTTATTGAACCTGTAATAATCATTCTAAGAACACTCCCGTGTGAATAGGTTAGCCCGTTCCAGGCTCTCGGATAGAGCAAAAGAAAATCGAGCCCAGACCCCGCTCGATTTCTTTTGCTCGTTCTCGTTCCCTCGTCTCCACTATCTGAGAGCCTGGAACAGGCTAGAATAAGTTGGTGTACGGGTCCAGTACTGATTGGAGTTTTTCACGTGACGTCATCGGCACCATGCTGGTGGATGACAACAAAGGATCGCTCATAAGCATCTTTTGTGTGTCCACCAGAAATCGTACATTTCTCTATTGTTGTTGGTGTCCCAAGAGGTTGGTTAAAAACGTCCTATAGCCACGTTGTAATATTGAGGACTAGAGAGCAGAAAAGAAGGCAACTTTTAAACTATTTACCCCTAAAGTGCCTCCACTCACAAGTAAAATCGTCTGGCGTCAGACAGAGCAAAAAGCTAGAAGTTTGACTCTCAGGTCGGGAAGGGCTAAGGAGGACATAGTTTTTAAGTGGACCTCGATGTTGTTAAATAGAAAACAACGATTTTCAGTGTTGCAGACACGTCAGCCCTTTCAGCAGAAACACGTTCTGCCTTCTTCAGTGCAAGTGTTACATGAGATGCAAATCGTTGTTTAATATTTAAAAATACCGAGGACTAGGTACAATGAATTATCTTCCAAAGACGGACGATGGACATTACATTAATTGCAAAATAGTTTCACCGCACTTAAAGTGCAAATCACTCCACATGCACATGAGAAACCAGAGATAAAACACTAAAATGTGAAGGATGAAATCTTATCCTCTTTGGTAGATCCTGAAAACTCCTGTACATATGCAATTACAAGTTGCTGGTGCGCGACGGATCTACGATATTGATGGAGGGGAGGTACAACATTTGCATGCCAAGGGGCAACGGGAAAAATGCTCTCAAAAAAGAAATCTCAATTTAACAGCACACTGAGAATTACCTCATAAATGCAATTATGTTTTTTTACAGGGTATGCCTTGAAGAAATGCGCTTGTCTCAAATGACTACTTCGGCCGCAAAAATAATCGGTTTTAAAGCCCTTAAATCAACAACCACAACATTTTGTTGTTAAGTTTTAAAACCCTTAATTAAATATGAAGATCACGCTACGCATTTACGAACAATGGCTTTCTCCTGTTTCACCAAACTAAATGAAAGCTGTTTGATTTAAAGTCAGAAAACCTTAGTCAGAGTAAGAGGATTTTCGTGATTTACAATGTGTAATGATAAGAAAATGACGGGGAACGAGAAGTGCTTAGTACAAGTTTAACGATGTCTGCCGTGCCGGTGCGTGATTAATAAATAACAATAAATAGTCAAATTCTCATTCATCTTGAAAAATCTAGATAGTACATTTTGCTGGAGAAAACATAACCGAACGAGCTCTTAAACTCGTCCCCTTAATTTAAGTTCCGCGGTGTCGAAACTGTGCGAAATAGTCGGTCATCTCGCCAACAGGAAGATTCAAGTTTCCTGTAGGCGAAATTGTCCGAGGGCGAAATGACTAGTCACCCACGAAATTAAATTAGTTTCAGACTTTCTCAGTTGAGTAGCACTGAAATTTTATACCTTTACAGTAAATGTAACAAACTAGTTATTTTTAATTAATAATTTTCGCACTTCTTCCCTGTGCCGGACAAACTCTTCTTCAGGTAAAGTAGCCCGTTTCATGTATTCACAAAACTTTTCTTCAGTGAAGGAGTTAAATGTGTCTCGTGCTAGAAAGGCAAACAAACACAAAAACGCTAAATAACAAATGCGAAACGGATACTTATTGTGTCAAGAAGAACAGTCAATGGGTGTGGCCGTTTAGCAACTGAACTTGTTCAGTCGGACCTTATTCCATACAAGGAGTCACTTTTGACTTGCCACCCAATCTTACAATGTAGCACAGCTGTAGGCATTTTTTTTCTGCCAAATTTGCTGCAAGTACACTCCCAATACGGCTGAGATCTACTATGCGCAAACTCAATGCCTTCTGCAAACATAAACAATGGGCAGACATTTGTGGGCATAACACATAAAAGCGAATTCTTACTTTCCACAGCAACAAAGCCACCAAATTCACAAACAGCCATGGGTCGATCATCTGTATCTGCATACGAACTCTTGACATTTGAACCTGTACAATTCCATGTAAAAAAAAAAAGTGACTGTGGAGAGTTTCATGACTCAGATTCTAAAGTGAAGCTAAAAACCTGAGTTAACAGTAATCAGTTAACTCCCACATAATCATGAAGATGAATAGAATATATTTGCAAATAAATCGAGATTTCGCTGCTGTATTCAGCATGAGCTGTCTTGACTTTCAAGGGAATTCAGGAGGATTGATGCAGTTTCTTACGGAAGCAGGTAAATTGTTGTCATACGTTACAATTGAACAGTTAGTCTTATTTATTTATTTATTTATTATTATTATTTTTTTTAGTTTTTTAAGTTATTCACCACAATTCATGGAGTGGCAGGGGAGAGGAACAGAACAGAACAGAATTTTCGTCCCAATTGACACCTAACCCCTATATCCATAGATCAGACCACAACACCGGCAACTCCATGCCCTACTGTTCTCGTCTCGCTCTTTAAGAAAACAATAAAAATTGTTGCGTGCTGGTAAATCTGCGTTTTCGTGTTATCGTTTTCTGTTATCTTAAGTTTTTAATGTTAACGATGTGAATGAACTCAGATACAAGCGATAAACGTTGAGGATTTACTTACCGATCACTGAATTTCGAGGCCAAAGGAACACTCTAAGCACAGATTCGTCATCACCCTCCAGAACAAAACCATTTTGAACGTTTTTTGACCTGCATGCGCGTCCCCGCATGATGTGAAGAGTGTGCGCCACTTCGTTGCTGATGAAATATGATGACATTTGGTGCACTTTTCTGAAATTAAAAGCCAAAGCCAGATCGTCACTGCAAAAATATTGTACAGGTGACCGTGTAAAGGTGAAATTTATCATCTTAGGCAATGAAACAGTCATTAAATCAATCAGTTTATCACTGAATCAATCAGTCAGCCAGCAAAGTTAGTGAGTCAGCCATCGCGTCAATCAGTCTGTTAGTCTGTAATTATTTGGTCAGTCAGTCGGTAAATCAGTTAGCAAGTCAGTCTGTCTGTCAATCAATTGGTCAGTGAGTCACTTAGTCAGCCAGCAAGATAGTCAATTAATACGTCAGCCATTGAGACAATCAGTCAGCCAGCCAGGCAAACAGCCAGCAAGTCGGACGGTCAATCAGTTGTGCATTCAACCAGCCAGCCAGCCAGCCAGCCAGCCAATCATGTCTGTTAGTTAGTCAGTCGATATGTGTACCGGTATGTCAGAGAGTAGGACAAGCAGAACGTATGCATTCTTAAACAGCTATAAGCGTTTTTGGTTGGTACATTGTAGTCCTCCATTACCTTGCTAGCATACTAACATCTGTGTGGGGTCCCAATTCAAAGACAAAAGCAGTTGTTGCATAGTCCCTGACTTCAAATAGGTCTTCACAAACAGGTATTACTTCCTAAAATGAATAAAAGGAAGAGAACATCAGAGACAAAAATTTACATATGCTGATAGGCTGTGGTTGAAATTACCGGTAACTGATTAGAGTGTAATGTGAAGCACTAGTTCAAATATAAGTGCTACAAGGCCAACGTTTGCAAAAAACGTAATCCTTCCTTGTGGTTGAAATTGTTTCTTGGTTTAAAAATTGATTTCTCAAACTAGTTCAATTTTGATTTTTCTCTGTTGAATATAATTATCACAATCTAAAACAAAGGAAAAATCAAAATCGGACCGGTTTAAAAAATTTTGAAGCAGCAATAAAATTTGAGCCACAATAGATAATAATGTATTTTATTGTTTAATAGTCTTCATCATCTTACCTTTACATACAGTATTTCCAACAATAAGGTACAGTACAGTAAGTGTTAAAGTTAGTAAATGAAGCTGTTACTTAAGGAGCAGAGTTTTGCTGGACACTTGTGACATTAAGACTCCGTGTCCGAGTTCATGTCTGCTTCCTCTTCAATGAGAGTCTAAAGTTGTGAAGTTTTTCTTATGAAAATTACAGCAGTTGTCATTCATATATGTAAAGTAGAACTAATTACCCTCACAAAAACTTTGCACTTAGACTTGCTTTGAAGAGGAAGCCTATTCTCTGCATTTCTACCCACTAGTGACATTGAAGTTGAGGACACAAGCAAGAGCACACTTTGTGATGCAGTTCACTGCATGCATTTCTGCACTTGCACCAGCATTTAAAATCAGGTTAAATTAAGACGGAAATTCTGGTTGGAACTTTAATATTGACCAGTTCTAATAAACAAAAAGACTATAATCGGCCATTTTACAGTTGTTTGCTCAATGACCTAGCTAGCCTATGAATGGTGCTGTGAGGCTGCCGGTGACCTTGTCTTGATAGAGACCTCACTGCTTTTATCATGTAAATTGTGTTGAACTTGTAATAATATTGTAATTATAGTCTACATTAACATAAGAAAAGCACAAAGTCACCAGCAGCCTTGCTTCCATTCTTCGGCCAGGTAACTTAGCTACAAAATTACTGTAAAATGGTCAATTTAGCTGCTATCAACTGAACTTACAACTGTCTCCAGATAGGAAGGAAACTTGTTGTACCACACATGAAAATGTAAATGATTGACAGAGCAATAAGCACAAAGACTGTTGTATCCCACACGGAAACCTCTGCAGGAAGAAAGAATTGATACTAATTATTATTCTAAAGAAATTTTGTGTAAAGAAAAAAATCTTCCTATGTTTGAATTGAATGCTACTGCTAGTTTACTTATTTCTTCGTACCTGTGGCTGCTCAACATTGCTGTCTCCAAACCCAGTAATATTCCCTCTTCAGTGAGGACCTAAACAGTTAATAGTGATTTTAGGTACTAAAAACTAATATCCAGAACATTAAATATTATAATGCCACTTTATCTTTCATCTTGGTGAACCCCTGCTCAGATTTGAAATAATCACATACAATGTACATTTTAGTTACAGCAGTTTAATTCACTTACGAACATGTACAGTGTATGTCATGTAATGTGTATGTTGTAAGACATTACACAGGACAGACATTCCAACTAAGTTTAAACTAACACTATTTCAATAAAGTATATGTTCACAAATACATCCCATGTTGCCCTTACCCGGCAATTGAACCTTTTTTTTTTTGCTTTTTATAAGCAAAGTCATGGGACAAAAAAAATGGGCATTACTAAACCACAAAACATCGAAACGAAGCACCAAAACACCATGTGTGACTCCACCATGCATTGACAACTAAGGTTGGATTTGAGATTACATGTACATATCGTTTTAGGCCTAAAACATTATTGCTCCTAATTCATTGAGATTAAGATTGGTCAGGATTCAGGTTAAGACTGAGAGTAGGAACAACAATGTTTAAGGCCAAATTAGGCCTAAAATGATATTTAATCTATGCTGACGACACGCAGTTCTATATTGCACTTAAAGACACAAATAGGTCAGAATCATTGCAAAGACTTCAGCACTGTATCGATGATATTAAAAAATGGTGTAGGTTTCTTCAGTAACATATTTTGGTGTTGTTAGCTACATGTAAGTGTTAGTTAAGTCTTTTGACCTGTAAAGTGTATTTTGGTGTTTGTATCAATGGTTGAGTTAAAATTAAAAGAATAAATTGTAAAAAAATGCTGATGTTGTCTTGCCTTGGTCTTTTATACAATGTAGCTGCCAGACAATTTTGCCTGTAAACGGGGAACACCTTTGAGCAGAAGGTTCAATGTAGCAAGTGATTGTTTTACAGTACTGTACCTGTGGGAGACCTGAATTAACACTTGGAGCCAACAATGAGTGGCCATACTCCATTGGACTGAGGTTTATCAACATAATATGATGGTCATCACTGCCAAGAGCTGACATGGGTCTGTTCTTAGGACAAAGCTCAAATAATACCTGTATGAAACAGACATTTATTTATAAGGAAATAACATCATCATTTAATCAATGAATGTGAATTTGATTGACCATAACATTTGGGCTTCAAATTTTGCAAGGAATGTACATTCAAGGACGTTATCAGCTCATCAGAAACATTCCTGATTGTCATGCAATATTCTATCAGTTTTTGGTGGCAAATATTTCATCATTGACCAAAAATGCTTGATTTGCAGAGATAAGAAATATCATGCTGTAAAAAAGAATGACACCAGCAAAGATTCCTCAAAACTACTGTAATTACATGTAGCAGGAGGTGGGGATTTATTTACCTTAATCCCCCCCTCCCCCTCAAGATCTCTGAACAGGACACAGACTTTCTTTCAGATGTACACGTTAATTGATTCTACAGTATACATGTAGACCTGGCTCCAGTTGTTCAAAAGGAGGATAACACTTAACTATCCACCGGATAAATCACTGTCCATTTAGCAGAATTGGTTTCGCTATTACTTATCCACCGGATAGTGATTTATCCAGCAGATAGCACTATCCATCATTTCAACAACTGGGGCCTGAAGTATAGATTAATGCTTCTTGTACAAATTAATGTACTGCAATTATTGAGAGTTTCAGCTAGTAAATTAATTTCTGCCGGTAACTTTTCCTCAGAACTCACCTCTTTGCTAGGTACCTTCGTGAAATTGAATTTTTCAGGGTTGAATGGCTGACAGACGCTGGTGAATGGGTCCGGCTTTCTGCGTTTGGTGAAACGCATCTCATTTAACTTTAAGAAAAACAGTGAACCAGACATTTTAGTTTCCTATTTATACACCTTAAAGGATTGGGGCAAGGATGCTATTTATATGAAGTGATTTATTTTATTTTACTGTATACGGTTTTATACCTGTATGTACAAAGAATATTTTCCAGGTGCCAACCTGCCTTCCACTTTGTCAAGGTTGTATGCGAAATAACCAGCATCTGCAGCTGCATTCCATGTTTCCCCAAGTTGCCTGTCAAACTAACAAGACATGAGAGGTTTCAAATACAGTTTACTGCTTTGCACAGGGAAAGCAACAAAGAAATGATGAGATATCAACTTCTGCTCAGGTTGTTGAGACATCAGTCACTGCC
>NC_090879.1:10464171-10486671 GCF_036669935.1 Montipora foliosa
AAAATGCTACAAGCCGGCGAAATCGCCGGCGAATAAAAATGCTAGTGGACCGTGCTAGCGCACATTAATTGCTGACCAGCGGTTTTCGTTAAAACCCTAGGTACGTCATGTATCCCCTATTATAGTGTATTTAAATTATAATGTATTTCCACGCGTATATTATAGTGTCTTTGTATACCCTTATATACTCCTATATACCCTTGTATACCCTTATATATCCACGTATACCCTTGTATACCCTTAAATACCCCTATCCATATACCCATGTATACCCTTATATACCCTATATAGCTATGTGTACCCTCATATACCCCTGTATACTCATGTATACCCTTTTATACCCCTATATACCCATGTATACCCTTATATACAACTATGTATCCATGTATAACCTTCTATATCCCAATAAATCCATATGTACACCCTTATATACCACTTTATTAAAAACTGGATTATTGGATAATGCAATTCGAGAGTTTTGATTGGCTAAGCCATCATGGGTTATGAGCCATTATACCATGATCTACAAACACGGCAAGCATTATTGTAGTCTAGTTTTCTATATTTTGGGGGCATTTTTAATAAAACAATTATTGCACTCGCGCTTGTTGGATATGAGATGATTATAGCCAACTCGGCGCTACGCAGCTCGTTGGCTATCTATCATCTCATATCCAACTCGCGCTCATGGAATAATTGTTAAATATACCAATGTATACCCCTTAATACCCCGTTAAGGGTATACATTGGTATATAGGGCTAATTAACAAGTACGTACACGTTTAAAGACATAATAATAAGGGATACATGAAGTACTTACTTCATTGAAACAAATTCTTTATTCAGTATATGTGGGCTCATATTAAAGTATCACGTCGCAAATGTCAACCGTTTGTGTTCCGACAGGGTGCAAGCCAGTTGGCTCAAATCTGGTAGGTAATCATTTTATAACTTCCTTTTCAGGCCATTTTCGTCTACAGAAGCCACCAGGCTGGCATCATTAAGCTAGAATGTGGGTAAAGGCAAGCCTTTGAAAGAAAACAGAGGCGAGAGATGGTTTCATGCAGACTGGGACGCCTAAAATGTTCTGTTATAAACATGGCGATTCACGAGTGAAGTTGTCTCTCTGGCCTTTCTGTGGACGAATTCCAGGACCTACTGACACAATCTGGGCAAGTTTTGAAAGCTAAAACCTTCAATCGATGCGTTCTTTTGCTGGTAAAACTGGGTGGCCCGACACTTATGAAAAAAACTATGAAATGAGAATCGGGAGTCTTCCCTTGGCATGGAATGGCAGAATTACCCAGAATTCTTTTTGGGCATGAGCGAGGACAGTTGAGAAGCACGAGGCTGGCCCTCATCGAATGGCTGAGCCGCGACCAGAGGAAATGATTTCTAGCCAGATACTCAGGAATAGGCCTGGTGTGTTCTGTTAACGTAGATTTTGGATTTCTGAACAAGTTTTTATCATAGAAAATTCGCGACAAAGTTGTGCTTTCATTTCGCTGTAATTCTCGTGTCAAAGAAACGGTATAATAATGTAAATAAGAGAATAACCATATTTATATTTGCAGATTATCTGTCCTCTTACTACGAAAGTCAAGCTCGACATCGCTACGCAATAAGCGCATTCAAAATTTCCTCGTATTTCTTGATAAAAGTATGTTGTTTTTGTTTCTTTGCTTTTTTTTTGGGAAAAAGGATTTTTCTGCTTATATGAAAAATAAGTTTTCTCTCCCGTCCCCTTCTTATGCACGATCTTCGCGGAAATTACATTCTGTTCCTCAATAAACCTGGAACAACCAGTTATGGTCTTAGTTCTCTTTTTTATTACGTATCAGCTAAGTTGCGGAATGCGCCACCTGATCTTATCCGTACCTATGAGTTTACCGGTACTGACCTTAAAAGAGAATCCAGGGCCGCATTTTGTTCAGCGGCTTTTCTTTTTAATGAATATATCTTTCAACATTATTTATTTAGTAGGTATCTGTATATGCTATGTATTTTAGCTGTAAATGTAATGTCTCGAAGATATTAGCTCCTGTAGTTATTCGGAAAAAGCTTATGACTGTATGTTTCTTACCTTTAGGAGGGCGCATGCGTACACTTTGTAATCTTCGACTCCAGTGCTTACCATATGACGGATAAAATGACTTTTCTCTTGAATATATAAGCCATGTAATTCTTACGCTATATTGACAAGGGCGGTTTGGAGCTGTGAGTAGGCGTGGGATTTGTCACATATGGTTTAGGGGCCGACATATCTCTCCCTCAATGCCGTACCGGGAGGCAAGGTCGGTAGCAGAAAGCAGCGAAGGGCCAACTGCGTCCAAAAGCGATCGCACGGGCCGAAATCCCGGGATGACTCGTTTGGTACGACGCTCCAGCGCCGGTGTCTGGAGGTACTGCGTTTTTCTCTCTTGTTCAAGCATTCCGTCAGCGCATGCGCAAATGTTCTGGCTCTTCGATACCTAGCCTACCAAAAAAAATTAACATGCTGGATTTTTTTTTTTTTTTTTTTTTTTTGTACCAGAAATTGACATTTCAGTTGATTTTATAGGCATAAACGTAACGTAAGAACCGTGCGTGTCTGGTCTTGTCTCAGACAGAGGCGAGAGATGGTTTCATGCAGACTGGGACGCCTAAAATGTTCTGTTATAAACATGGCGATTCACGAGTGAAGTTGTCTCTCTGGCCTTTCTGTGGACGAATTCCAGGACCTACTGACACAATCTGGGCAAGTTTTGAAAGCTAAAACCTTCAATCGATGCGTTCTTTTGCTGGTAAAACTGGGTGGCCCGACACTTATGAAAAAAACTATGAAATGAGAATCGGGAGTCTTCCCTTGGCATGGAATGGCAGAATTACCCAGAATTCTTTTTGGGCATGAGCGAGGACAGTTGAGAAGCACGAGGCTGGCCCTCATCGAATGGCTGAGCCGCGACCAGAGGAAATGATTTCTAGCCAGATACTCAGGAATAGGCCTGGTGTGTTCTGTTAACGTAGATTTTGGATTTCTGAACAAGTTTTTATCATAGAAAATTCGCGACAAAGTTGTGCTTTCATTTCGCTGTAATTCTCGTGTCAAAGAAACGGTATAATAATGTAAATAAGAGAATAACCATATTTATATTTGCAGATTATCTGTCCTCTTACTACGAAAGTCAAGCTCGACATCGCTACGCAATAAGCGCATTCAAAATTTCCTCGTATTTCTTGATAAAAGTATGTTGTTTTTGTTTCTTTGCTTTTTTTTTGGGAAAAAGGATTTTTCTGCTTATATGAAAAATAAGTTTTCTCTCCCGTCCCCTTCTTATGCACGATCTTCGCGGAAATTACATTCTGTTCCTCAATAAACCTGGAACAACCAGTTATGGTCTTAGTTCTCTTTTTTATTACGTATCAGCTAAGTTGCGGAATGCGCCACCTGATCTTATCCGTACCTATGAGTTTACCGGTACTGACCTTAAAAGAGAATCCAGGGCCGCATTTTGTTCAGCGGCTTTTCTTTTTAATGAATATATCTTTCAACATTATTTATTTAGTAGGTATCTGTATATGCTATGTATTTTAGCTGTAAATGTAATGTCTCGAAGATATTAGCTCCTGTAGTTATTCGGAAAAAGCTTATGACTGTATGTTTCTTACCTTTAGGAGGGCGCATGCGTACACTTTGTAATCTTCGACTCCAGTGCTTACCATATGACGGATAAAATGACTTTTCTCTTGAATATATAAGCCATGTAATTCTTACGCTATATTGACAAGGGCGGTTTGGAGCTGTGAGTAGGCGTGGGATTTGTCACATATGGTTTAGGGGCCGACATATCTCTCCCTCAATGCCGTACCGGGAGGCAAGGTCGGTAGCAGAAAGCAGCGAAGGGCCAACTGCGTCCAAAAGCGATCGCACGGGCCGAAATCCCGGGATGACTCGTTTGGTACGACGCTCCAGCGCCGGTGTCTGGAGGTACTGCGTTTTTCTCTCTTGTTCAAGCATTCCGTCAGCGCATGCGCAAATGTTCTGGCTCTTCGATACCTAGCCTACCAAAAAAAATTAACATGCTGGATTTTTTTTTTTTTTTTTTTTTTTTGTACCAGAAATTGACATTTCAGTTGATTTTATAGGCATAAACGTAACGTAAGAACCGTGCGTGTCTGGTCTTGTCTCAGACAGAGGCGAGAGATGGTTTCATGCAGACTGGGACGCCTAAAATGTTCTGTTATAAACATGGCGATTCACGAGTGAAGTTGTCTCTCTGGCCTTTCTGTGGACGAATTCCAGGACCTACTGACACAATCTGGGCAAGTTTTGAAAGCTAAAACCTTCAATCGATGCGTTCTTTTGCTGGTAAAACTGGGTGGCCCGACACTTATGAAAAAAACTATGAAATGAGAATCGGGAGTCTTCCCTTGGCATGGAATGGCAGAATTACCCAGAATTCTTTTTGGGCATGAGCGAGGACAGTTGAGAAGCACGAGGCTGGCCCTCATCGAATGGCTGAGCCGCGACCAGAGGAAATGATTTCTAGCCAGATACTCAGGAATAGGCCTGGTGTGTTCTGTTAACGTAGATTTTGGATTTCTGAACAAGTTTTTATCATAGAAAATTCGCGACAAAGTTGTGCTTTCATTTCGCTGTAATTCTCGTGTCAAAGAAACGGTATAATAATGTAAATAAGAGAATAACCATATTTATATTTGCAGATTATCTGTCCTCTTACTACGAAAGTCAAGCTCGACATCGCTACGCAATAAGCGCATTCAAAATTTCCTCGTATTTCTTGATAAAAGTATGTTGTTTTTGTTTCTTTGCTTTTTTTTTGGGAAAAAGGATTTTTCTGCTTATATGAAAAATAAGTTTTCTCTCCCGTCCCCTTCTTATGCACGATCTTCGCGGAAATTACATTCTGTTCCTCAATAAACCTGGAACAACCAGTTATGGTCTTAGTTCTCTTTTTTATTACGTATCAGCTAAGTTGCGGAATGCGCCACCTGATCTTATCCGTACCTATGAGTTTACCGGTACTGACCTTAAAAGAGAATCCAGGGCCGCATTTTGTTCAGCGGCTTTTCTTTTTAATGAATATATCTTTCAACATTATTTATTTAGTAGGTATCTGTATATGCTATGTATTTTAGCTGTAAATGTAATGTCTCGAAGATATTAGCTCCTGTAGTTATTCGGAAAAAGCTTATGACTGTATGTTTCTTACCTTTAGGAGGGCGCATGCGTACACTTTGTAATCTTCGACTCCAGTGCTTACCATATGACGGATAAAATGACTTTTCTCTTGAATATATAAGCCATGTAATTCTTACGCTATATTGACAAGGGCGGTTTGGAGCTGTGAGTAGGCGTGGGATTTGTCACATATGGTTTAGGGGCCGACATATCTCTCCCTCAATGCCGTACCGGGAGGCAAGGTCGGTAGCAGAAAGCAGCGAAGGGCCAACTGCGTCCAAAAGCGATCGCACGGGCCGAAATCCCGGGATGACTCGTTTGGTACGACGCTCCAGCGCCGGTGTCTGGAGGTACTGCGTTTTTCTCTCTTGTTCAAGCATTCCGTCAGCGCATGCGCAAATGTTCTGGCTCTTCGATACCTAGCCTACCAAAAAAAATTAACATGCTGGATTTTTTTTTTTTTTTTTTTTTTTTGTACCAGAAATTGACATTTCAGTTGATTTTATAGGCATAAACGTAACGTAAGAACCGTGCGTGTCTGGTCTTGTCTCAGACAGAGGCGAGAGATGGTTTCATGCAGACTGGGACGCCTAAAATGTTCTGTTATAAACATGGCGATTCACGAGTGAAGTTGTCTCTCTGGCCTTTCTGTGGACGAATTCCAGGACCTACTGACACAATCTGGGCAAGTTTTGAAAGCTAAAACCTTCAATCGATGCGTTCTTTTGCTGGTAAAACTGGGTGGCCCGACACTTATGAAAAAAACTATGAAATGAGAATCGGGAGTCTTCCCTTGGCATGGAATGGCAGAATTACCCAGAATTCTTTTTGGGCATGAGCGAGGACAGTTGAGAAGCACGAGGCTGGCCCTCATCGAATGGCTGAGCCGCGACCAGAGGAAATGATTTCTAGCCAGATACTCAGGAATAGGCCTGGTGTGTTCTGTTAACGTAGATTTTGGATTTCTGAACAAGTTTTTATCATAGAAAATTCGCGACAAAGTTGTGCTTTCATTTCGCTGTAATTCTCGTGTCAAAGAAACGGTATAATAATGTAAATAAGAGAATAACCATATTTATATTTGCAGATTATCTGTCCTCTTACTACGAAAGTCAAGCTCGACATCGCTACGCAATAAGCGCATTCAAAATTTCCTCGTATTTCTTGATAAAAGTATGTTGTTTTTGTTTCTTTGCTTTTTTTTTGGGAAAAAGGATTTTTCTGCTTATATGAAAAATAAGTTTTCTCTCCCGTCCCCTTCTTATGCACGATCTTCGCGGAAATTACATTCTGTTCCTCAATAAACCTGGAACAACCAGTTATGGTCTTAGTTCTCTTTTTTATTACGTATCAGCTAAGTTGCGGAATGCGCCACCTGATCTTATCCGTACCTATGAGTTTACCGGTACTGACCTTAAAAGAGAATCCAGGGCCGCATTTTGTTCAGCGGCTTTTCTTTTTAATGAATATATCTTTCAACATTATTTATTTAGTAGGTATCTGTATATGCTATGTATTTTAGCTGTAAATGTAATGTCTCGAAGATATTAGCTCCTGTAGTTATTCGGAAAAAGCTTATGACTGTATGTTTCTTACCTTTAGGAGGGCGCATGCGTACACTTTGTAATCTTCGACTCCAGTGCTTACCATATGACGGATAAAATGACTTTTCTCTTGAATATATAAGCCATGTAATTCTTACGCTATATTGACAAGGGCGGTTTGGAGCTGTGAGTAGGCGTGGGATTTGTCACATATGGTTTAGGGGCCGACATATCTCTCCCTCAATGCCGTACCGGGAGGCAAGGTCGGTAGCAGAAAGCAGCGAAGGGCCAACTGCGTCCAAAAGCGATCGCACGGGCCGAAATCCCGGGATGACTCGTTTGGTACGACGCTCCAGCGCCGGTGTCTGGAGGTACTGCGTTTTTCTCTCTTGTTCAAGCATTCCGTCAGCGCATGCGCAAATGTTCTGGCTCTTCGATACCTAGCCTACCAAAAAAAATTAACATGCTGGATTTTTTTTTTTTTTTTTTTTTTTTGTACCAGAAATTGACATTTCAGTTGATTTTATAGGCATAAACGTAACGTAAGAACCGTGCGTGTCTGGTCTTGTCTCAGACAGAGGCGAGAGATGGTTTCATGCAGACTGGGACGCCTAAAATGTTCTGTTATAAACATGGCGATTCACGAGTGAAGTTGTCTCTCTGGCCTTTCTGTGGACGAATTCCAGGACCTACTGACACAATCTGGGCAAGTTTTGAAAGCTAAAACCTTCAATCGATGCGTTCTTTTGCTGGTAAAACTGGGTGGCCCGACACTTATGAAAAAAACTATGAAATGAGAATCGGGAGTCTTCCCTTGGCATGGAATGGCAGAATTACCCAGAATTCTTTTTGGGCATGAGCGAGGACAGTTGAGAAGCACGAGGCTGGCCCTCATCGAATGGCTGAGCCGCGACCAGAGGAAATGATTTCTAGCCAGATACTCAGGAATAGGCCTGGTGTGTTCTGTTAACGTAGATTTTGGATTTCTGAACAAGTTTTTATCATAGAAAATTCGCGACAAAGTTGTGCTTTCATTTCGCTGTAATTCTCGTGTCAAAGAAACGGTATAATAATGTAAATAAGAGAATAACCATATTTATATTTGCAGATTATCTGTCCTCTTACTACGAAAGTCAAGCTCGACATCGCTACGCAATAAGCGCATTCAAAATTTCCTCGTATTTCTTGATAAAAGTATGTTGTTTTTGTTTCTTTGCTTTTTTTTTGGGAAAAAGGATTTTTCTGCTTATATGAAAAATAAGTTTTCTCTCCCGTCCCCTTCTTATGCACGATCTTCGCGGAAATTACATTCTGTTCCTCAATAAACCTGGAACAACCAGTTATGGTCTTAGTTCTCTTTTTTATTACGTATCAGCTAAGTTGCGGAATGCGCCACCTGATCTTATCCGTACCTATGAGTTTACCGGTACTGACCTTAAAAGAGAATCCAGGGCCGCATTTTGTACAGCGGCTTTTCTTTTTAATGAATATATCTTTCAACATTATTTATTTAGTAGGTATCTGTATATGCTATGTATTTTAGCTGTAAATGTAATGTCTCGAAGATATTAGCTCCTGTAGTTATTCGGAAAAAGCTTATGACTGTATGTTTCTTACCTTTAGGAGGGCGCATGCGTACACTTTGTAATCTTCGACTCCAGTGCTTACCATATGACGGATAAAATGACTTTTCTCTTGAATATATAAGCCATGTAATTCTTACGCTATATTGACAAGGGCGGTTTGGAGCTGTGAGTAGGCGTGGGATTTGTCACATATGGTTTAGGGGCCGACATATCTCTCCCTCAATGCCGTACCGGGAGGCAAGGTCGGTAGCAGAAAGCAGCGAAGGGCCAACTGCGTCCAAAAGCGATCGCACGGGCCGAAATCCCGGGATGACTCGTTTGGTACGACGCTCCAGCGCCGGTGTCTGGAGGTACTGCGTTTTTCTCTCTTGTTCAAGCATTCCGTCAGCGCATGCGCAAATGTTCTGGCTCTTCGATACCTAGCCTACCAAAAAAATTAACATGCTGGATTTTTTTTTTTTTTTTTTTTTTTTGTACCAGAAATTGACATTTCAGTTGATTTTATAGGCATAAACGTAACGTAAGAACCGTGCGTGTCTGGTCTTGTCTCAGACAGAGGCGAGAGATGGTTTCATGCAGACTGGGACGCCTAAAATGTTCTGTTATAAACATGGCGATTCACGAGTGAAGTTGTCTCTCTGGCCTTTCTGTGGACGAATTCCAGGACCTACTGACACAATCTGGGCAAGTTTTGAAAGCTAAAACCTTCAATCGATGCGTTCTTTTGCTGGTAGGACTGGGTGGCCCGACACTTATGAAAAAAACTATGAAATGAGAATCGGGAGTCTTCCCTTGTCATGGAATGGCAGAATTACCCAGAATTCTTTTTGGGCATGAGCGAGGACAGTTGAGAAGCACGAGGCTGGCCCTCATCGAATGGCTGAGGCGCGGCCAGAGGAAATGATTTCTAGCCAGATACTCAGGAATAGGCCTGGTGTGTTCTGTTAACGTAGATTTTGGATTTCTGAACAAGTTTTTATCATAGAAAATTCGCGACAAAGTTGTGCTTTCATTTCGCTGTAATTCTCGTGTCAAAGAAACGGTATAATAATGTAAATAAGAGAATAACCATATTTATATTTGCAGATTATCTGTCCTCTTACTACGAAAGTCAAGCTCGACATCGCTACGCAATAAGCGCATTCAAAATTTCCTCGTATTTCTTGATAAAAGTATGTTGTTTTTGTTTCTTTGCTTTTTTTTTGGGAAAAAGGATTTTTCTGCTTATATGAAAAATAAGTTTTCTCTCCCGTCCCCTTCTTATGCACGATCTTCGCGGAAATTACATTCTGTTCCTCAATAAACCTGGAACAACCAGTTATGGTCTTAGTTCTCTTTTTTATTACGTATCAGCTAAGTTGCGGAATGCGCCACCTGATCTTATCCGTACCTATGAGTTTACCGGTACTGACCTTAAAAGAGAATCCAGGGCCGCATTTTGTACAGCGGCTTTTCTTTTTAATGAATATATCTTTCAACATTATTTATTTAGTAGGTATCTGTATATGCTATGTATTTTAGCTGTAAATGTAATGTCTCGAAGATATTAGCTCCTGTAGTTATTCGGAAAAAGCTTATGACTGTATGTTTCTTACCTTTAGGAGGGCGCATGCGTACACTTTGTAATCTTCGACTCCAGTGCTTACCATATGACGGATAAAATGACTTTTCTCTTGAATATATAAGCCATGTAATTCTTACGCTATATTGACAAGGGCGGTTTGGAGCTGTGAGTAGGCGTGGGATTTGTCACATATGGTTTAGGGGCCGACATATCTCTCCCTCAATGCCGTACCGGGAGGCAAGGTCGGTAGCAGAAAGCAGCGAAGGGCCAACTGCGTCCAAAAGCGATCGCACGGGCCGAAATCCCGGGATGACTCGTTTGGTACGACGCTCCAGCGCCGGTGTCTGGAGGTACTGCGTTTTTCTCTCTTGTTCAAGCATTCCGTCAGCGCATGCGCAAATGTTCTGGCTCTTCGATACCTAGCCTACCAAAAAAAATTAACATGCTGGATTTTTTTTTTTTTTTTTTTTTTTTGTACCAGAAATTGACATTTCAGTTGATTTGATATGCATAAACGTAACGTAAGAACCGTGCGTGTCTGGTCTTGTCTCAGACAGAGGCGAGAGATGGTTTCATGCAGACTGGGACGCCTAAAATGTTCTGTTATAAACATGGCGATTCACGAGTGAAGTTGTCTCTCTGGCCTTTCTGTGGACGAATTCCAGGACCTACTGACACAATCTGGGCAAGTTTTGAAAGCTAAAACCTTTAATCGATGCGTTCTTTTGCTGGTAGGACTGGGTGGCCCGACACTTATGAAAAAAACTATGAAATGAGAATCGGGAGTCTTCCCTTGTCATGGAATGGCAGAATTACCCAGAATTCTTTTTGGGCATGAGCGAGGACAGTTGAGAAGCACGAGGCTGGCCCTCATCGAATGGCTGAGGCGCGGCCAGAGGAAATGATTTCTAGCCAGATACTCAGGAATAGGCCTGGTGTGTTCTGTTAACGTAGATTTTGGATTTCTGAACAAGTTTTTATCATAGAAAATTCGCGACAAAGTTGTGCTTTCATTTCGCTGTAATTCTCGTGTCAAAGAAACGGTATAATAATGTAAATAAGAGAATAACCATATTTATATTTGCAGATTATCTGTCCTCTTACTACGAAAGTCAAGCTCGACATCGCTACGCAATAAGCGCATTCAAAATTTCCTCGTATTTCTTGATAAAAGTATGTTGTTTTTGTTTCTTTGCTTTTTTTTTTGGGAAAAAGGGTTTTTCTCCTTATATGAAAAATAAGTTTTCTCTCCCGTCCCCTTCTTATGCACGATCTTCGCGGAAATTACATTCTGTTCCTCAATAAACCTGGAACAACCAGTTATGGTCTTAGTTCTCTTTTTTATTACGTATCAGCTAAGTTGCGGAATGCGCCACCTGATCTTATCCGTACCTATGAGTTTACCGGTACTGACCTTAAAAGAGAATCCAGGGCCGCATTTTGTACAGCGGGTTTTCTTTTTAATGAATATATCTTTTAACATTATTTATTTAGTAGGTATCTGTATATGCTATGTATTTTAGCTGTAAATGTAATGTCTCGAAGATATTAGCTCCTGTAGTTATTCGGAAAAAGCTTATGACTGTATGTTTCTTACCTTTAGGAGGGCGCATGCGTACACTTTGTAATCTTCGACTCCAGTGCTTACCATATGACGGATAAAATGACTTTTCTCTTGAATATATAAGCCATGTAATTCTTACGCTATATTGACAAGGGCGGTTTGAAGCTGTGAGTAGGCGTGGGATTTGTCACATATGGTTTAGGGGCCGACATATCTCTCCCTCAATGCCGTACCGGGAGGCAAGGTCGGTAGCAGAAAGCAGCGAAGGGCCAACTGCGTCCAAAAGCGATCGCACGGGCCGAAATCCCGGGATGACTCGTTTGGTACGACGCTCCAGCGCCGGTGTCTGGAGGTACTGCGTTTTTCTCTCTTGTTCAAGCATTCCGTCAGCGCATGCGCAAATGTTCTGGCTCTTCGATACCTAGCCTACCAAAAAAAAGTAACATGCTGGATTTTTTTTTTTTTTTTTTTTTTTTGTACCAGAAATTGACATTTCAGTTGATTTTATAGGCATAAACGTAACGTAAGAACCGTGCGTGTCTGGTCTTGTCTCAGACAGAGGCGAGAGATGGTTTCATGCAGACTGGGACGCCTAAAATGTTCTGTTATAAACATGGCGATTCACGAGTGAAGTTGTCTCTCTGGCCTTTCTGTGGACGAATTCAAGGACCTACTGACACAATCTGGGCAAGTTTTGAAAGCTAAAACCTTCAATCGATGCGTTCTTTTGCTGGTAGGACTGGGTGGCCCGACACTTATGAAAAAAACTATGAAATGAGAATCGGGAGTCTTCCCTTGTCATGGAATGGCAGAATTACCCAGAATTCTTTTTGGGTATGAGCGAGTACAGTTGAGAAGCACGAGGCTGGCCCTCATCGAATGGCTGAGCCGCGACCAGAGGAAATGATTTCTAGCCAGATACTCAGGAATAGGCCTGGTGTGTTCTGTTAACGTAGATTTTGGATTTCTGAACAAGTTTTTATCATAGAAAATTCGCGACAAAGTTGTGCTTTCATTTCGCTGTAATTCTCGTGTCAAAGAAACGGTATAATAATGTAAATAAGAGAATAACCATATTTATATTTGCAGATTATCTGTCCTCTTACTACGAAAGTCAAGCTCGACATCGCTACGCAATAAGCGCATTCAAAATTTCCTCGTATTTCTTGATAAAAGTATGTTGTTTTTGTTTCTTTGCTTTTTTTTTGGGAAAAAAGGGTTTTTCTGCTTATATGAAAAATAAGTTTTCTCTCCCGTCCCCTTCTTATGCACGATCTTCGCGGAAATTACATTCTGTTCCTCAATAAACCTGGAACAACCAGTTATGGTCTTAGTTCTCTTTTTTATTACGTATCAGCTAAGTTGCGGAATGCGCCACCTGATCTTATCCGTACCTATGAGTTTACCGGTACTGACCTTAAAAGAGAATCCAGGGCCGCATTTTGTACAGCGGCTTTTCTTTTTAATGAATATATCTTTCAACATTATTTATTTAGTAGGTATCTGTATATGCTATGTATTTTAGCTGTAAATGTAATGTCTCGAAGATATTAGCTCCTGTAGTTTTTCGGAAAAAGCTTATGACTGTATGTTTCTTACCTTTAGGAGGGCGCATGCGTACACTTTGTAATCTTCGACTCCAGTGCTTACCATATGACGGATAAAATGACTTTTCTCTTGAATATATAAGCCATGTAATTCTTACGCTATATTGACAAGGGCGGTTTGGAGCTGTGAGTAGGCGTGGGATTTGTCACATATGGTTTAGGGGCCGACATATCTCTCCCTCAATGCTGTACCGGTAGGCAAGGTCGGTAGCAGAAAGCAGCGAAGGGCCAACTGCGTCCAAAAGCGATCGCACGGGCCGAAATCCCGGGATGACTCGTTTGGTACGACGTTCCAGCGCCGGTGGCTGGAGGTACTGCGTTTTTCTCTCTTGTTCAAGCATTCCGTCAGCGCATGCGCAAATGTTCTGGCTCTTCGATACCTAGCCTACCAAAAAAAATTAACATGCTGGATTTTTTTTTTTTTTTTTTTTTTTTGTACCAGAAATTGACATTTCAGTTGATTTTATAGGCATAAACGTAACGTAAGAACCGTGCGTGTCTGGTCTTGTCTCAGACAGAGGCGAGAGATGGTTTCATGCAGACTGGGACGCCTAAAATGTTCTGTTATAAACATGGCGATTCACGAGTGAAGTTGTCTCTCTGGCCTTTCTGTGGACGAATTCCAGGACCTACTGACACAATCTGGGCAAGTTTTGAAAGCTAAAACCTTTAATCGATGCGTTCTTTTGCTGGTAGGACTGGGTGGCCCGACACTTATGAAAAAAACTATGAAATGAGAATCGGGAGTCTTCCCTTGTCATGGAATGGCAGAATTACCCAGAATTCTTTTTGGGCATGAGCGAGGACAGTTGAGAAGCACGAGGCTGGCCCTCATCGAATGGCTGAGGCGCGGCCAGAGGGAATAATTTCTAGCCAGATACTCAGGAATAGGCCTGGTGTGTTCTGTTAACGTAGATTTTGGATTTCTGAACAAGTTTTTATCATAGAAAATTCGCGACAAAGTTGTGCTTTCATTTCGCTGTAATTCTCGTGTCAAAGAAACGGTATAATAATGTAAATAAGAGAATAACCATATTTATATTTGCAGATTATCTGTCCTCTTACTACGAAAGTCAAGCTCGACATCGCTACGCAATAAGCGCATTCAAAATTTCCTCGTATTTCTTGATAAAAGTATGTTGTTTTTGTTTCTTTGCTTTTTTTTTGGGAAAAAGGGTTTTTCTGCTTATATAAAAAAATAAGTTTTCTCTCCCTTCCCCTTCTTATGCACGATCTTTGCGGAAACTACATTCTGTTCCTCAATAAACCTGGAACAACCAGTTATGGTCTTAGTTCTCTTTTTTATTACGTATCAGCTAAGTTGCGGAATGCGCCACCTGATCTTATCCGTACCTATGAGTTTACCGGTACTGACCTTAAAAGAGAATCCAGGGCCGCATTTTGTACAGCGGCTTTTCTTTTTAATGAAGATATCTTTCAACATTATTTATTTAGTAGGTATCTGTATATGCTATGTATTTTAGCTGTAAATGTAATGTCTCGAAGATATTAGCTCCTGTAGTTATTCGGAAAAAGCTTATGACTTTATGTTTCTTACCTTTAGGAGGGCGCATGCGTACACTTTGTAATCTTCGACTCCAGTGCTTACCATATGACGGATAAAATGACTTTTCTCTTGAATATATAAGCCATGTAATTCTTACGCTATATTGACAAGGGCGGTTTGGAGCTGTGAGTAGGCGTGGGATTTGTCACATATGGTTTAGGGGCCGACATATCTCTCCCTCAATGCTGTACCGGTAGGCAAGGTCGGTAGCAGAAAGCAGCGAAGGGCCAACTGCGTCCAAAAGCGATCGCACGGGCCGAAATCCCGGGATGACTCGTTTGGTACGACGTTCCAGCGCCGGTGGCTGGAGGTACTGCGTTTTTCTCTCTTGTTCAAGCATTCCGTCAGCGCATGCGCAAATGTTCTGGCTCTTCGATACCTAGCCTACCAAAAAAAATTAACATGCTGGATTTTTTTTTTTTTTTTTTTTTTTTTTGTACCAGAAATTGACATTTCAGTTGATTTTATAGGCATAAACGTAACGTAAGAACCGTGCGTGTCTGGTCTTGTCTCAGACAGAGGCGAGAGATGGTTTCATGCAGACTGGGACGCCTAAAATGTTCTGTTATAAACATGGCGATTCACGAGTGAAGTTGTCTCTCTGGCCTTTCTGTGGACGAATTCCAGGACCTACTGACACAATCTGGGCAAGTTTTGAAAGCTAAAACCTTTAATCGATGCGTTCTTTTGCTGGTAGGACTGGGTGGCCCGACACTTATGAAAAAAACTATGAAATGAGAATCGGGAGTCTTCCCTTGTCATGGAATGGCAGAATTACCCAGAATTCTTTTTGGGCATGAGCGAGGACAGTTGAGAAGCACGAGGCTGGCCCTCATCGAATGGCTGAGGCGCGGCCAGAGGGAATAATTTCTAGCCAGATACTCAGGAATAGGCCTGGTGTGTTCTGTTAACGTAGATTTTGGATTTCTGAACAAGTTTTTATCATAGAAAATTCGCGACAAAGTTGTGCTTTCATTTCGCTGTAATTCTCGTGTCAAAGAAACGGTATAATAATGTAAATAAGAGAATAACCATATTTATATTTGCAGATTATCTGTCCTCTTACTACGAAAGTCAAGCTCGACATCGCTACGCAATAAGCGCATTCAAAATTTCCTCGTATTTCTTGATAAAAGTATGTTGTTTTTGTTTCTTTGCTTTTTTTTTTGGGAAAAAGGGTTTTTCTGCTTATATAAAAAAATAAGTTTTCTCTCCCTTCCCCTTCTTATGCACGATCTTTGCGGAAATTACATTCTGTTCCTCAATAAACCTGGAACAACCAGTTATGGTCTTAGTTCTCTTTTTTATTACGTATCAGCTAAGTTGCGGAATGCGCCACCTGATCTTATCCGTACCTATGAGTTTACCGGTACTGACCTTAAAAGAGAATCCAGGGCCGCATTTTGTACAGCGGCTTTTCTTTTTAATGAATATATCTTTCAACATTATTTATTTAGTAGGTATCTGTATATGCTATGTATTTTAGCTGTAAATGTAATGTCTCGAAGATATTAGCTCCTGTAGTTATTCGGAAAAAGCTTATGACTTTATGTTTCTTACCTTTAGGAGGGCGCATGCGTACACTTTGTAATCTTCGACTCCAGTGCTTACCATATGACGGATAAAATGACTTTTCTCTTGAATATATAAGCCATGTAATTCTTACGCTATATTGACAAGGGCGGTTTGGAGCTGTGAGTAGGCGTGGGATTTGTCACATATGGTTTAGGGGCCGACATATCTCTCCCTCAATGCCGTACCGGGAGGCAAGGTCGGTAGCAGAAAGCAGCGAAGGGCCAACTGCGTCCAAAAGCGATCGCACGGGCCGAAATCCCGGGATGACTCGTTTGGTACGACGCTCCAGCGCCGGTGTCTGGAGGTACTGCGTTTTTCTCTCTTGTTCAAGCATTCCGTCAGCGCATGCGCAAATGTTCTGGCTCTTCGATACCTAGCCTACCAAAAAAAATTAACATGCTGGATTTTTTTTTTTTTTTTTTTTTGTACCAGAAATTGACATTTCAGTTGATTTTATAGGCATAAACGTAACGTAAGAACCGTGCGTGTCTGGTCTTGTCTCAGACAGAGGCGAGAGATGGTTTCATGCAGACTGGGACGCCTAAAATGTTCTGTTATAAACATGGCGATTCACGAGTGAAGTTGTCTCTCTGGCCTTTCTGTAGACGAATTCCAGTACCTACTGACACAATCTGGGGAAGTTTTGAAAGCTAAAACCTTCAATCGATGCGTTCTTTTGCTGGTATTACTGGGTGGCCCGACACTTATGAAAAAAAAATATGAAATGAGAATCGGGAGTCTTCCGTTGTCATGGAATGGCAGAATTACCCAGAATTCTTTTTGGGCATGAGCGAGGACAGTTAAGAAGCACGAGGCTGGCCCTCATCGAATGGCTGAGGCGCGGCCAGAGGAAATGATTTTTAGCCAGATACTCAGGAGTAGGCCTGGTGTGTTCTGTTAACATAGATTTTGGATTTCTGAACAAGTTTTTATCATAGAAAATTCTCGACAAAGTTGTGCTTTCATTTCGCTGTAATTCTCGTGTCAAAGAAACCGTATAATAATGTAAATAAGAAAATAACCATATTTATATTTGCAAATTATCTGTCCTCTTACTAAGAAAGTCAAGCTCGACATCGCTATGCAATAAGCGCATTCAAAATTTCCTCGTATTTCTTAATAAAAGTATGTTGTTTTTGTTTCTTTGCTTTTTTTTTTGGGAAAAAGGGTTTTTCTGCTTATATGAAAAATAAGTTTTCTCTCCCGTCCCCTTCTTATGCACGATCTTCGCGGAAATTACATTCTGTTCCTCAATAAACCTGGAACAACCAGTTATGGTCTTAGTTCTCTTTTTTATTACGTATCAGCTAAGTTGCGGAATGCGCCACCTGATCTTATCCGTACCCATGAGTTTACCGGTACTGACCTTAAAAGAGAATCCAGGGCCGCATTTTGTACAGCGGCTTTTCTCTTTAATGAATATATCTTTCAATATTATTTATTTAGTAGGTATCTGTATATGCTATGTGTTTTAGCTGTAAATGTAATGTCTCGAAGATATTAGCTCCTGTAGTTATTCGGAAAAAGCTTATGACTGTATGTTTCTTACCTTTAGGAGGGCGCATGCGTACACTTTGTAATCTTCGACTCCAGTGCTTACCATATGACGGATAAAATGACTTTTCTCTTGAATATATAAGCCATGTAATTCTTACGCTATATTGACAAGGGCGGTTTGGAGCTGTGAGTAGGCGTGGGATTTGTCACATATGGTTTAGGGGCCGACATATCTCTCCCTCAATGCCGTACCGGGAGGCAAGGTCGGTAGCAGAAAGCAGCGAAGGGCCAACTGCGTCCAAAAGCGATCGCACGGGCCGAAATCCCGGGATGACTCGTTTGGTACGACGCTCCAGCGCCGGTGTCTGGAGGTACTGCGTTTTTCTCTCTTGTTCAAGCATTCCGTCAGCGCATGCGCAAATGTTCTGGCTCTTCGATACCTAGCCTACCAAAAAAAATTAACATGCTGGATTTTTTTTTTTTTTTTTTTTTTTTACCAGAAGTTGACATTTCAGTTGATTTTATAGGCATAAACGTAACGTAAGAACCGTGCGTGTCTGGTCTTGTCTCAGACAGAGGCGATAGATGGTTTCATGCAGACTGGGACGCCCAAAATGTTCTGTTATAAACATGGCGATTCACGAGTGAAGTTGTCTCTCTGGCCTTTCTGTGGACGAATTCCAGGACCTACTGACACAATCTGGGCAAGTTTTGAAAGCTAAAACCTTCAATCGATGCGTTCTTTTGCTGGTAGGACTGGGTGGCCCGACACTTATGAAAAAAACTATGAAATGAGAATCGGGAGTCTTCCCTTGTCATGGAATGGCAGAATTACCCAGAATTCTTTTTGGGCATGAGCGAGGACAGTTAAGAAGCACGAGGCTGGCCCTCATCGAATGGCTGAGGCGCGGCCAGAGGAAATGATTTTTAGCCAGATACTCAGGAGTAGGCCTGGTGTGTTCTGTTAACATAGATTTTGGATTTCTGAACAAGTTTTTATCATAGAAAATTCGCGACAAAGTTGTGCTTTCATTTCGCTGTAATTCTCGTGTCAAAGAAACGGTATAATAATGTAAATAAGAGAATAACCATATTTATATTTGCAGATTATCTGTCCTCTTACTACGAAAGTCAAGCTCGACATCGCTATGCAATAAGCGCATTCAAAATTTCCTCGTATTTCTTGATAAAAGTATGTTGTTTTATTTTTTTAAGGATATTTTTTAATGGTATTTCTGCTTATACGAAAAATACGTTTTCTCTCACGTCTCCTTCTTATGCATGATCTTCGCGGAAATTACATTCTGTCCCTTAATAAACTTGGAACAACCAGTTATGGTATGTTTTCTTTTTTCTTACGTATCAGCTAAGTTGCGGAATGCGCTACCTGATTTTATCCGTACCTATGCGTTTACTGGTATATAGAGGTATATGAGGGTATACATGGGTATATAGGGGTTTATAAGGGTATACATGGGTATATAGGGCTAATTTTTAAATACACTATAAATAGCTTATATTTAAATACATGATAATAAGGATAATAAGCATTTCCAAAAATTTCGTTCTTTTAACGTAATGCGCATACCCAATCTTAAGGTCGTCAGTGGCGAGAAGACGGATCACGGGATGGCATTTCAGACTACACCAGGCACCATGGGTCATGGGTTCCTGATTACACCAATCTTTGCTGCTTCACCATTGGATTCGAGCGTCTGGGATGCCAAAGAAGAAAATCCATACATACTGTAAGTGTGTTGTCCTCAAAAAAAGAGTTAAATGGTAACGCAACTCTCAAATTTTACGAAGTGGAAAGCACTCAGTTGAATACGAACGAACGAGTCTATGTCACTGGGGAGGCCCTGTTACTGGGTATCAAGCTTCCTGAAAGTGCCTCTTCCGGTAATGGATCGAAATTTCTGAACAAGAAATGGTCAATGAAAGAGATAATTAAAAATGTTCCAATTCATTTCCAACAGCATACCACAGAGACTGATGCTTCAGCGGTCCTGATAAAACTACAGGTATACCATGCAGCTAGATTACCCTTCGGCGCATGTTGTCATGATGAGTTTCAGCCCAGTGCTGCATAAGGAGAGCCAGTCCAGCTTGGGTTAAATTTATATTTATTAGCGTGCGTAGTTTAAAAATATATATATCAACAACAACAAACAGGTTTAGCTTTACCAGTTTCAGCACTTGGACTTCTTCAATTTGACTGCTGTCAGTTTTGCTGTTA
The DNA here is from genome assembly GCF_036669935.1 of Montipora foliosa. Classification (NCBI taxonomy): domain Eukaryota; kingdom Metazoa; phylum Cnidaria; class Anthozoa; order Scleractinia; family Acroporidae; genus Montipora; species Montipora foliosa. The sequence goes on from NC_090879.1 coordinate 10,484,097, forward strand.
TGTGGTCTCATCGATCAGTAGTCCATTCAGAAGATTACACCAAGCCGACCACATTGCTGAAGGAAAGGCCAGACCACAACACCAGGAACTCCATACCCTACTCTTTTCGACTAGTGTGTGGGGTCTTCAGCTTCCCACGGAGTTTATGAACATTGAAGGGTTGTGAGAAGGGATCTACGGTTTTTCGTCCCTATCCGAGAAGACTAGAGAGTCTAACCATTTTCGGATGTAATTACAAAGGCTGCACTTTCTTCACAGTTATTTAAAGACCCTGAGTGTTGGTCCGGCCGGAGTCGAACGCACGACCTGCCGCATGGCAACCAGATGCTCAACCGACTGACTCACTGGTGCGTGGTAAACAACAAGAAAACGAGGGCGTGTGTTATTGTTTTTTCGATAAACTGTTACTAAAAGTCTCAATTTCACAATTAAAGCTATCTTAAGGTTTGAGTATCTTGTTAATCGGTGCGTCATTTTAGTCCAAAAGTTGAATAACGCGCTCAAAAATCGCTGGCCTCAGGCTAATCGGGCATGCCGGTAAAGGCGATTACCATCTAGAACTTAGAACTTAGTCTTAACCTCTGTGGTGTGTCGAGGCCGTGTGCAGACTCTCATGTACGGGGGATAAGGGATGGATTCAGCTTGTGCCTTTCGCAGATGGGTGGCATGTGTACGTCAGAGGGCGGCAGTGCTACGAGTTTGGATGTGAGGTTTTTTAGATGCCCTGAGGCGCCGACGTTGAGATCTTCAGGTGGAGAGGGTTTCACAGAAAAAAATATTCTCAGTGTTCCGAGTCTTTGTCTCGAATGCATGACATAACACGACTGACTCTAAAGCACGCAGCTCGACAGACATTAGAAGGGACTGCTAGAAGTCTATCTACCAAGCCATTTCGTTTGTCTTCGCATGACGGACATCAAACGAAACTTAAACTCAACGCCAGGTCTCCGCTCACACATCACCGAGTCAGTTGGTAACCTTTTCCTCTTCACCATGAAACGGTACCGGCATATTTGGGGCGAAGTGTCAGGGCTACAATACTGCGAATATTATGCCGAAATTAGAAAGACAGTGCAGTTGCGCAAACTTGTTGCAAAATGCAAAAAAAAAAAAAAACTCGATCGCCTGCTCATCAAAACCAAAATAAAAGCTAAAGCTAAAAATGAAGAGTACCGTGACAAAAACGGGACAATTTTTAATATTTATTTACATTTTCTACAAACCATAACACATTGTTGTTTCAATTTAGAAAAGCAAGGAACGACATGTTGCTTGATTATCGCTTTATCTGTTTAGCCCTTGCTTTTGTTCAACAACTCTCGTATCGCATTCTTGTGCTGTGTAAACTCTTCCTGCGGTAAAGTTGCTCGTTTCAAGTACATACAGAAATGTTCTTCCGTAAATGTTTCGTAAGTCGGTCTCGCTGAAAGAAAGTGAAGGTAAAATTAAGCTTCCTTTGTAAGGGCCTGTTTACATGGAAAGAAGGTGCCCCTTGGGAATAGGGGCACCTACCTGATAGGGTTAGAGATACCCCGGTTCTACATGCAATCTTGACAAACGTTCACTTGAAAACAACCAATGGTTTAGTTACCTCCATCTCCAATTACAGGAAAGGGACAGAGCACTAATAACTTACTTCCTATCGCCAAGGAGCCTGCAAATTCGTACAAAGCAATGGGCCGCTTTTCCGACTCGTATGAATTCAAATCCTTTGTACCTGTGCGAGATGGACAAATCAGTATCTTATTGCAAGAAATAGGTAGCAAATGATTAGCCTTAAGGGAAGCTTCGCGTTGGATCTTAAAATTCGATGTGCATTTAGTTATGTGCACCCTCGACATCATGATGTGTCCTAGTATGTGCAACTATTTACCCTCCAAACCGAAGACAAGCCAAAACATTTGGGAACTCCATTGACCGAATACAAAAATGGCCGCCAACAAATTATTCTTTTGTCTTTGTGTTAATTAGCCTAACTAGCCTCGTTTTACAGCCCAAATTCTTTCAATTTTACGCGTGTGAACGAGGCTAGTTAGCCTAATTAACACAAAGACAAAAGAATATCGTCAATGCCCTTCTCTTTGCAAATAGTGTGGCTTAAAGCACTCGTTCGAGATTCCCTGCGTCTGAGCATTTGAACAAAATGGCGGATGCCTTGGTTGATTTTGATGCTTATGTCGACGTTCGTTTTCACTAGCAAAAGCTGCTTGTGCTTGCGTCGCAAGTGAAAACCAGGCTTAACGGGAAATAATGTTTTTTACAAAACGTTCTCGTTGGCGGCGTCGTCGTCCTTTCATCGTTTTTTCGTCGTCCTTTCGTCGTCCTTTCGTAAGGCCGCACTTTATCCTCAGGTATTTGAAGACCCTGTGCAAGTGTTGATCAGGCCGGGTTCGAACTCGGCACCTCGGGCTCAGCAGCCGGATGCGTGCGCAACCGACTGAGCCGGCAAAACTAGGTCAGCCACATGAACACCCCACTAAATCAAACTATGTGCAAAACCAAAATAAGAAAACAATGTAAATAAAGCAATGTCTCACCGGGAACAGAGTTCCTAGGCCACAGAAAAACTCTAAGA